>NC_083461.1:6568070-6698070 GCF_030014155.1 Tachysurus vachellii
TCTCTCTCTCTGTCTCAGTTTCAGGTTTACTGAATGAATGCATGTATTAGTTCATTTATCTTTAGTAACTGGATCCAGATTTATGTGGTATGTGGTCCACTGTATTCATAAAGCTAACAAACACTGGAGAGTAAGTTGATGATGATGATGATGATGATGACAAGAATACTAATAACAACTATTATTAATAAATAAATAAATAAATAAATAAATGTAAAATAAATATATATAAATTGTTTTTCATTACCCAGCTCTCCTCCTGCTGTATGACATCACTAACAAGTCATCATTTGACAACATCAGGGCAAGCTAAATTTTTTTTTTAAATTAACATTTTCATTATCTCTTGAGACTAAGAGAAAGGTGAAATCAAACCAAATCAGGTTTGTCGATTGCTGATTGGCTGAATTCCCCTTTATAGGCGTGGCTTACAGAGATCCATGAATATGCACAGAGTGATGCAGTGATCATGCTGCTAGGCAACAAGGTAAGACAAACTTCATCTTCAACTTCAGACACACACACACACACACACACACACTTTAAAAAAAGAAAAAACACTTATTTTTGTCTTTTTCTTAGGCTGATATGAGCAGTGGGAGAGTCATCAAACGGGAGGATGGAGAGAGACTAGCCAGGGTACGTCACACTACAAAACATTAATGTAGTGACATTTATATTCATTAACAGTCAGAGAGAAATACCATAAAGCTTTATGGTTTACAATAAAAAAGAAATAACTGAGATGAAATAAACTAAAATTGACATTGAAAACACTGACATTTATAAGAACTTGTCCAGGCACCAGAGATCTCCTGTTTATTTTTAAATGAAGTGAAAGATCTTTTTTTTTGTAAATCACTCTTACATTTCTAACATTTTAAACAAATCCAAATAAATATATATTGTTTCTGGGTAAAGCTTCAGGTTTTTCCTGCAAAATTCCTTTTTTCTTACATTCTTGCTTTTCTTTACAGGAGTACGGGGTCGTATTCATGGAGACGAGCGCTAAAACTGGTGTCAATGTAGATTTGGCCTTCATGACTGCAGCAAAGTGAGTACTTCATGTTTGTTTTTACTTCTGTATGAAATAGTCTGGGAATCGACCAAAAATGAGCAATAATATTCTGGTGAAATTTGGAGCTTGGAAATCTCATTCCCGTTCAAATTCATTTATCCAGGCGGCTGGGATGATTTTGGCTTTCATACAAATCCAAGTGCGTGTTCAACACTCCAATGGTGTTCAAATCCGCTGTTATTGTTTTCTTTTTCATGGCACAGGTTACGCACAAATCCATCCATTTTTTTTGAGATGTTCCTCTAATGTTCTCCATAATGTATGAGAAAGAGTAGAAGCGTATACCTCTGAACCAGATTTTTGTCCCAAATGTCCTTTAAAAAATGTTAAGCCAGCTACTTTAACCCTTTGTACAAGCACACTAGCATTCTTGATTCTTTTAGATTCTTTTAGATATTGCTCATGAAGAAGCACTTGGGGCATTTCAAAGAGCAGAAATGGGTTTTGTTACAGCAGCTCCTACTGTATAGCTGCTGATGACTTGGATAAACAACGCACGCTTTACGCACACTAAAAGACCTTTGCAGTAGATTTTAACTTGACTAATTTATTGAACATAATGCAAACATATATTTACAATCTTTGAAGATGAAAGTGGATATCCAGTGTGTTGCTCTTATAGTTTGTGTACCCCTTCCACCAAGCCAACTTCCTCTACCTGTAAGAAACACCCATTCAAAAACCCTCTGTGCACACACTGCCCCCACCTGGTGACAGCCCAAAATGCATTCACAACATTGGCTCCTACAGGTTTGATATCAACACTTACTGTAAAGACAGAAACATTTAATAAATAAACTGCCCCATTAGGCTTATGAAAAATTCCAAATTCTTCAAACCCTGAGTTTGAATCTACGTCCATATGAGCCATTAAACACTAATGTTGAGACTGACATGATGAAGATATACAATACTGAATAAAGGCAGCACAAAACAGGCACAAATTCCATTTTTTTGCCTCTGGGAAAAAGATTTAAAGCATGTATGTATGAATGATATGAATCCCGTTGCATTAATTTTTGCCCCTGTGTCTTACAGGGAGTTGATTGGCCGATGTCTTGAGCTGCCCAAAGAGCCGAAGTTCCAAATCAGTGATATCATGGAGCAGAAACCACAGAAATCAGGCTGCTGTGGCTTCACATAGGACCTTACGAGACACAACAACAGATGAGAGAAGGATCAAGGTGCAAATGAGAAAGAAATCAGAGTGATCAGAGACGTTTCAGGCCAAATGTAGTCCTTAAACCTTAATTGAAGCCCATGATGTAAACTATACTTTGAAGGACATTGATTGTCCTGAGCAGATCTAAACACTCCGGTCTGAGAATGCAGGTACAGTTTGGTCATTTTGGCCTCTCTGGGAAAATACTATGCAGTAATTTGCAGTGCAGAGCTTCCCCAAAACTTTGTAGCCCAAGCTTCATGGTTAAATTTAGTAGATTTGATGATGCACTAGTATGAGGTGAGCTGAGATAGATCTTTAATTAAAATTGTGTTACAAAGATATAGATAAAGTCACTGGGATAATATTATTTCCCAGGTTTATAGCATCACAATTAAAAATATTTATATATAACAGTTCACTAAATCACAATAATAATAATAACACAGAAGTGGTATATGGGACTTACTAGTTATATTCCATCGAGGGACTTTAGCTAAAGAAGTATAGCTCAGGAAATTTTGCCATGATTCTTTTTTTCTTCTAGGAAATGTATCCAGGAATTTCAGCCCAGAGGATTGAAGCGCTAGAATAAGATCAGATAATATTTCATTCATAAACATTAATATAAAAGATATATCAGGCCCTGATTTAGTGAAAGAAAATGTTCCTGGTACCTTTAGTGTCTCTATTACCGATATTTTTAAATAGACATGCGCTTCAAATCTAACACTGCTAATATTTTTTCTTATTTTTTATCTGACTTAAATGCTACAAAGTTTTTGGGAAGCTAGGCGTAATTTTATGGCCCATATTGTATATCCATATTGATCCTTCATGTTATATCCATAGTTTTTATGGAGTTTTAGTTTTTAATGACACCCTGCTCATGTATGCAAGCCCAGTTTACTATGCCTCTGCACATCCTGTTTGAAACCACAAGAGGGAGCAAGAGTACAAGCGGTTAGAAGAATTTATTGTCCGTGAATCATAAACAGTGAGGTACATTCTGAGTCCACTCCCAACAGATGTTTTTGTTTGCCATGAAGCATTAACTAAAAGCAGTGAATCTAGTTTGATTAATATAATTTAAAAAAAAATTATAAAAAATTCTTACTCACTGAAATCATTGTACAACTTATTGTACAATCATCGTACAATTAGTTAACGTAATAACGTAACGTAATAACGTAACTATTGTTGTTAACAGAGGGGCGTGGCTACTTTGCTTATTAGTGTTAATGAAGGAGGCGTGGCCACTTTAATTGTCTGTCAATGAAAGAGGCGTGGTCAGTCAATATCAGTGTAGAAGGCGTGGCTTCTTTGCCTCTCAGTGTCAGTGAAGGAGGCGTGGCCACATTGCTTGTCAATTTTAAGTTATAAATGACTATCAAAAGACATCATATTGCATCATATCCTATTACAGCAAAGTGACTTTAAGTCATTACACTAAATTGTATCATGTATTGAGATACAAATTGTATTTCATACTGAATGCATTGCTGCAATCGTATTTTAACACTCATGAAACAAAAACAGTTCCTCCTTTCTTACATAAATTTATTTGATATTTAATTCTAAAATTGTTTTAATTGTTTTTATGTTTTTTATTCATGCAAGTTGGTGTTTATTTTTTTGTTTTTTTTTTTGTTTTTGTAAAGAGAATACTTACATGTGGAGTGCATCGGTGTATCTCTGTCTTCATTCCTTGAAGTATTATAACATGACTATAATATCTTATGTCATGGTTGAAAACCTAAATTATATATGAGATTTTTTTTTTATTTTTCGGGGACAAATTTATGGGGCAGAAGGATAACATACTTTTTTCCTTAAGCTAAAGAAAGACTGCACTATTTCTCTTTGTATGCTGCAGAACAGGTTATACAGTAGTAGTATGATGTGAGTATGCTTCTGAAGTATGAACTGAATGAATTTAGTGTCTCAGGGTCTTTTAAGGTATTTTTTAGCCCAAATGTTTATTTGATCTGCATGAATCAAGAGTGAACAAAGGTTGTTTTTTTTAAGTGTTTGAATTAAAAGCTTGGTTTTAAAACTGTGCCATTGAGATTTAGAAAAAAAAAAATAGCTGTAAGTATATGTTTTATGTCAAACTTTAAAATACTGTTTGGAAAGTCTTTAATTGTTTATTTGCCTTTATTTACATTTTATCCTTTTATTCTTGCTTGATTTTACCTCCTGTAAACCTATACTACTATTGATCAGTGACATTGAGTTACAGTTCCTTAAGTATATCTTCACTCTCCAAACCCATGCAGCTTAATAATCAGTTAATTTAGCCGAATCAGGAAGGTGTATTGGGAAAAATCCACAAACATTGGACATAACACTTCAGGCGAATGCTTTAAGCTATCAGAAGTACTCATCCATTAGTCTTATCACTATCACACTCAGACCATGAATATGAACAGAGCCAAATGACACAGAATCTCAGACATATCAATCAATTAGTCAAAGGTTAACTACCAAATATATTTTGTCTAATTGTCTATGTTTGTGTTTAGCAAAATTTTGTGAACACATCATTCGAAGTTAAACTCCTTTAATATAATAAAAACCATCAGCACTGTGTGGCGCTGGCATGTGTAGTGATTCTATTCAGACAAGCTGACTTTAAGTGTGAAAGGTCATGATGATAGAGTCTTCCAGTAAAATGACTCCAAACAGGATGTGAAGGAAAATGGAATATTGTAAAGTGCTGAATCACCTCACATGAATTTCATATGGAAAATTCACCGGATGAGACTATTTTTTTTAAGATGAACTGTTAATGAAACACAAATCGTCAGTGATTAATCCCTAAAGGAGAAGATTTAGATATATATGACACCATGTTCTTAATATTTATCTTGGAAAACACTCCTCTACTCCAGGTGTGATCCTCCTCCCCCTGGACCTCAGACTTATTGCCTTGAAGTTTTCAGTGTAAAGTGCCAGCAAATCTTCATTGGTTTCACTGGCCGTGAGTTTAAACAATAGGGTTTCCTCACTGCTGAGGTGAAAAACAAGAAGCGACTAATGATTGCTCCCATCTGTAGCGGATATGTGTGTCTGAAGCGCGGGAACAGCGGCCACTGGGACGCCATTGTGCACGCGGGCCTTTCTGCTGACTTTCCTCTCTGAGCTAATTTATCTGCCGGAAGCAGTGTTGTCCTAACACTGTTTCAGTGGTCGAAAAAAAGACTGGCCAGATAATGAAGCGCTGCTGGAATCGTGATGAGGCCCATCGGGGTACTTGAACTCGGTCATAGTGCGCCATTATCTCCTCGGAGTGAGCTTCCTGATCACGCTCAACTGTTTCCTGTTCCTCAGCAATCCGGCCACCTTAAATCTCTGGCTGCATTCCAAATAGTTCCCTATTTCCTTTGCAAGTGCACTACAAATAGTTTAATGACTTCCACACCTTACCTAGTGCACCTACTATATGTACAGTACTCTGCAAAAGTTTGAGACACCCTTTTTATTAAGGCATACTTTGTTATTGATATTTATTTTAGGAATTCTGCTTTATTGAGTCAAAATCATTTACATTTCCAAACATTACTTTTCAAAATAAAACGAATTATCTTAAAAAAAAAACTTTTGTATTTCAGCAAAGAAAGACCACTTTTCCAAGTTTCTTTGGCTTTATATCAAAGAGATATTTGGAATTCAGTTTTTACTTCCTGTGGAAGTGCATTACATTGGACAGAAATTATTGCCTTGGAGGTCTGAGGTCTTGCACCATATTTTGAACCGGGATTATGAAAGTACTCCACAAACAGTGGTTTCTACACGATAGGTAGCGCACTATATAAACACAAAAGAAGCTGTTACTTCCTTAGCGAATACACTACTTAGGATATGTAATACTGGCAAAAGTCTCCTTCTGCGAGTAATTTTATTATATAAATGCTCTCCACAGGACATGGGATAATTGCTTCTCCTGCTGATGTGGTTCACAACAATGGTATTACTGTTTCAGACCTTTATGGTCCTACGCGTAATGACGTCTAACTGTATCGTGAGTTATATGTCCATGCCTGCACTATATACATTTTAAGAAATGCATTAGAGATGGAATCGAATTTCAATATTCAGAATGAACAGATATGTTCTATACAAATTTGAAGCGTGCTTTTCTTTTTTTAATAGAAAATAGTCACATGAGCAGATGTTTTTACTTTCATCAGAGTATAAGTACGTGTTCAGACATGAGCCTTGCAAAATTTTTATTAACATGCAGCACCATGTGATTATTTCTGTGCATTTACAGCATTTATCCATTCGTCCTTAGTATCTGCCTGGTCAGGGTCATAGTGGTTTGAAGTTTTCAAATATAAAGTTTGTGTACAGTATATTTTGGGAAATAGAATAGATTTTTTTTTTTTTTTTTTTTTTATGTTTTTAATTTTTCATTATGAAATTCTTCATTTAAATAGACAATGCCGAAGAATATATAATTGAATGTTAAATAATTAATGTTATTTTATGCTACAACATATTACACGGAACCTGAACTATACTGTAAACTGAATCTCACGACTAAAACACAGTACATGTGAACTCACTCACTCACCCACTCACTCACTCATTTTCTACTGCTTATCCGAACTACCTCGGGTCACGGGGAGCCTGTGCCTATCTCAGGCGTCATCGGGCATCAAGGCAGGATACACCCTGGACGGAGTGCCAACCCATCGCAGGGCACACACTCTCTCATTCACTCACACACTCACACACTCATATTCACACACTACGGACAATTTTCCAGAGATGCCAATCAACCTACCATGCATGTCTTTGGACCGGGGGAGGAAACCGGAGTACCTGGAGGAAACCCCCCGAGGCACGGGGAGAACATGCAAACTCCACACACACAAGGCGGGGGCGGGAATCGAACCCCCAACCCTGGAGGTGTGAGGCGAACGTGCTAACCACTAAGCCACCGTGCCCCCCACATGTGAACTCAGAAAGTCAAAACTTATTTCCATAATAAAATAAATATCTTGGCTGTGACAATGCTTTCCTCAACATTTCCCTATAAAAATCATTTATAGATACGAGTGATAGTGTTTCTTTAGTGCCATGTTTTAAAAGGAGTTCCTGTATCACATGTTTAGGGGTGTGGCAAAATATGTTTGTAGAATTTACATAAACATTGCAGACAAATGTCAGTTTTATATATTTAAACTTTATCTTACTAGTAAATTAAAAGTTTTATTGTTTTATATTTCAGTGTAATTGAAGGGGTTTGGGATTACAAATTATTCTCAACAGAAAAGAGTAGTTCTACTCTACTACTCACTTTCCCTCACATTAAAGACCCTAGAGAGTGTATATACAGTATTATATATTACACTATATTTAGCACAAAAAGGATAAATTTGGGATTTTGATACTTAAGACCTATACACAGTTGTCTCTAGTCTATAAGTTTTGCATTGGATGTCAGTAGTATAACTACACTACAAGTCCTGTATATACATTTACGGCATTTGGCATTTAGCTTGGTGGACCTGGGATTTGAACTCGCAACCTTCTAATTTGTAGCTTACCACATCCCCTCATATATTGTCCTCTGCACTGTACAGTTGACAGGTATTAAGATTTAGGCTTGCTCATGACTTACATTACACTCTATGTACTCCCTAGGTAGAGCAGTATATACTGGACAATAGGGTAAACAATAGGGAGCCATTAGGGATTTGGGATCTCCCTCGCCTCTGGTCAATATGCTTATTGTGTCACGTAAATTTTCATCCCTATTGTAGAGCGACATCCTCTCTTTCCTGTCATTCTCTTGTGCATGTGCAGCCTGATTGCTCGATGTGCTTTCTCTTCAAGGACACGTGTCAGCTTCAAAGGCCAACAAACAACCAACGCTTGACTAATGGGTCTCAAGGCCTGGCTTGGTCGCCTGTTGACAAGCAAATACTGTCGACTTCCTCTTCCACCATAGGCCTGCTGTATCCATTAGCAGTAGATTTCTAGGCCAAGTAGGCCTCAGGCTGCCAGCCTGCCGCCTTCTAGGCCCCAGTCCTATCAGAGGTTTAGTGAGGGCTCCATTCATGTTTGCACAGCATTTATTTTTGAGTTAATTGTGTTCTTTGTCGAAGCCTAGATTAGATTACTCTTTGGATCACCTGTTTGAATGTCCGGTGAGTTTACTCTCTAGGATCAATACCAGTCTACCTTTGAAACTTTGTATGTTGACCAAAATCTCATGTCAAAACCCCTAATTTGTTTAGATAGGACTCTCTTGACATGCATCTGTGTGGTCTGTAGACCATAGTGGAGCTGGAACGCTGAGTTTAACTCTCTTGTGTCTCGGGGTTTTGAGAGTTCTGTATGCGTATCAGCAAAGTGGACTCGGCTAATGGACAGAGAAACAGAGAGAGACAAGTCAACAGTGGTAAAACCCCACTCATCTCTCAAATGCACCCATGAACAGCCAAGAGTCCTCAAGAGCATAGAGCATAAAGCGATGATGAAGGAGTACTTAAACAAAGAGGGTGAAAAAAATAGATGGTAAAAGAGTAAATACATTGTCTATCAGAGACTAGACAATTTTTAAAAACAAATTTTAAACCAAGTCCTGTTTTTCAAGGCTGTAGAACTTTATATTCATTTTTATAAATGTACTGCATACGACATGAAATATTGGCTTGTGTATCATCTAAATATGTCACTGTATGTATAATGACATATGCTCTTAGGACATAAGGTTAAGAACTTTTAAGTATTCTGGGGCTATTTGTCCTCTCAGAGAAAGTAATTGCCCCCGTAGACTTGCACTGTCTTTTGTTGATTTTCAAAGATTTACATATACAGCATTTGGCAGACAGACAGCTTGAAGTGACTTCCGTTTACCTCATTTATACAACTGAGCAGTTTAGGGTTAAGAGCCTTTCTCAAGGGCTCAGCAGTGAAAATGCTAGGATTTGGTGTCAGGCTCTTCTGATCAGTAGTACCAGATCTTACTGAAAATGAAGGAACACAAAGTCTTACCAGTTCTGTTCAGAAAAGCCTAAAAAATTGTAAATAAACTTAAATTAGACTAAAATTCAGTCTAGCTGCAATACCATTGAGCCATTTAACATGCTCATTCTCATAAATAGATCAATTTAGTAGGCTAACCAGAACATAGCTAGGAAATTATGATGGCTAACCTTTAAAGCAGTAACACAAACTTTTAAACAATGTAGTCATATATTAAATTCAATAATATTAAAGGCACATAAAATGAAAACGTTTATTTATGAACCCACTATCCAGTGTCAGCCTTGTGGCTTGTAGACTTTCGAGTCTAGTTCCTCTGAAGGTTTGTTCCTTGTGTCATCTCAGGTAGGTTTCCCTCACCAGTGTTGCTTTTGGCTTTCTCATTAGTTTTCTAAACCTACATCTGTAAAGTTAGTACAATGTATATTGTTAAAAGTGCTATCTAAAACTGCTATCTATTTTGTGCAGTGGCTTGTACATGGAATGACCTCTTTGATCACAGTTCTCCTTCCCACCTACGCTGTCTTGTCTGATAACAGAAACAGCAACCCAAAATAGCCAATTTGAAAGTGTCATTTGACCACTTGTCCTTTAGTGGATGTGTTGACTCTACTTAAGAATATTGCTTCATTAATCTATGGCTATCCTTAGCATAATGTCAGCATAATGTCAGCATAATGTCAGCCACTTCTCTAGAGCTCTGTTTTTCTCCCTTTCACTCTGAGCTGTAGTGTGTGCTCACCTCTCACTGCAAAACCTTCACTCTTGTGAAACAAGAATGCACTGGCCATGGCCAAGGGCTCTGTGCTCATTTGGAAAGCAGAAGTGAAACTCTTGTCTCTCTCTGAATCCTCCACTTTCTGCAGAAACCTCTGCTCTCAATGAGACCAACACGCAAATCTGTCTGGCCCAGATAGTGTACTGTTGTCACACCGCAGAACATATGCAACGTGTGATAGCAATTCCTCTGGGTATTTTTCTCTCTGCTACTGTAATGCAACCTGATCACAGGAGGATGGTTTAAAAACACTGACAGGAAATGTTAAATACAGTTTCCATTAGCACCATGCCAACGATTTTGCGTTACAGGACAGCTGTGTTTGAAGGTGTTATATTTTTGTACTGATTATTTTTAAATTTTATTTATATTTCTCGCTATATATCTTTCTATTTAGTTGCACTGACGTTATTAAATAATCTGCTCTGAGCTGCATCACTAAATAATAAAGTTTTGTCAGAACTTTGTCAATGTTCCATAAATTAGACTTTTATTTTATTAAGGAATAAAAGACAAAGGGTCCTCCTGCTGTTATAAGCATCTAATATATTCTGCTATATTCAGTGTTTTCACCATGAAGTTGATTCTTTTCTATAATGACATGTTCTAAAGTGTTTTGTTGCTATTAACCTACACCAAATAGCCGCTATGCATTATGTCACACACTCGCTGACACAGATATACAAAGTCTTTCCATCATCAGCCTCTGTTAATGTTACTAGGACAAAAAGTGGAGCTTGCCATGTTACTCAGAAACTAAAAAAGCACAAACTCTTCCATCTTATCACTGATATTGGAGACTCCTTCCATAAAATTTAAATAACTTCCTCCTAAATCTCTAAACAGAAAACCTCACCATGTCAACAAATGATGTTTTTTGTTAAATAGGATTTTGGTGCTTGTTAAGGAATAGGGAAGAACAGTGCAGAGGGTAAACTGGAATTAGCTGTATCCACTGATGTGGAGCATTTGTGAGCATTTGTTATCTGCAGCACAGCAGTCACAAATTGAGAAAAGTAGGTAAACTTAGGTAAAGTCGGGTACAGTAGGTAAAACTGACAGTGCCATGAAGCGAGTGGTGAAAAACTATGCTGTGCTAATTTGTGATGCAGGGCTTTTTTGTGTGGGGCTGCTGACAGATCATTGAACAGTGGCTGTAGGCTGCCGACCCAATCAGATGTTAGAAGTCATACTGTGTTATTTTTCCCTTTGGCTATAATAAAAAAATCAAACTTTGATTAGGTGGGCAAGACCCAAATCCTGTGATTTAAATAACAGCCAGCATTACTGCCAAAGCTGCTTTTATACAAATGAATACAATAATTCTGACCAATCAGGTTCAAGAATTCGAAAGGTGTTGTGATGTAATGTAAAGAATTTCAATGTGTTTTTATTTAGGAATGCTAACATCGCATAAGTTTATGATGTATGTTTTTATCTCTATAGGCTTTTCCAGCATTTTTATGAATAAGAGTAACACCACTTTTGGTTATCACATAAAATAAGCACAATGCTGACACAGTATAAGCCACAGAGATCCCAGTGTTTCATGCTGGACTATTCTGAGGCAGATTTAAGGGAGAGTGTGTGTGTTAGCACTTTAAGAAAATACAGTGACATACCCATTTCACTCGAGTATTAACCCATTTTTGTTCTGTTATGAATCAGTTCATTAACTCAAATTAGGAGCTACAACAAACAACTGGAAACTCAGTTCAGGAAAACACATACTCTACCAAGATTTGACCCATCAACTGCCAGAGATGGTGTCACCAATCATGTGTCACTTGTTGCTGAGACACTTCATATGCACATTGGTTTTATGCCAACATGCAGCACTGCAAGTGAACTCTTGCAAAAATGACGTATTACATGTATTATATAGGAGAAAGTCACAAAAATACCAAAGGTCTCTAAGATGTCTTTTTTCAACCGAACCTTTTAAATAATATTTTGGCTAGAACGCAGTTCAGTGTCATGTTGCTGGGAAAACAGAAATGAAGTTTCAGTTCCTTTTTGTAGGCAATCGTGAAAACTTGTTCATCCCTCAGGGAGCCAATTTTTCATATAATTTGGTTCAAGCAATAGCACTCGATACTAGCACAGAGGAAACGCTCTACTGTTCAGTCTGGTGAAAAAAAGTCTGGTTATGAAGTTTGATACCTTCTTCATTAGAGTCAAACAAGAGTCCGGAGCTTTGTACTTCATAACTAAATGCATTTATAAGGTGAAAAATAACATGTAATGACATGTATGACATGTAAGAGCATGAAATAATGTCTTATCCATCCTACATAATATATTCCATCCAATAGACGACTATTCTGAATTGAGTTAACTAATTCCTAAAGTAGATGAAGAATTGGGATTAATTTTCTTAAACCTGAATATAAGCGGAATAACCAGCTGAAAAAGCTGATAATGAATATACTTAAAAAAAAAAAAAAAAAAAAAAAAGAGAAGAACCTTACAATTACAGTTTCAGAATTGCACAGTTCAGTTGGTTCTTGTGGTTTCCAACTTTCAAAATCCACTCAAGCTATTTGGAAGGGTTGCACACATGAAGCGCTTCCTGGGTACAACCTATAAACTGCAAGGTCATTGGAACTATACTGTAATAGCAATCATGTTCTGTGTTCAGCTGAGACCACAATGAAATTATTTTTTTTTTGACACGGTTTGAGAAAAAAACAGGAACAACACACAAGGAAAAACCATAAGCCAACTGTAAATTATGTTTATGGTTTCAGTATTAGTTTATTTTTTTAAAACTGTTGGTCGGGGACTTTTGTGAAGCTTGCTAATAAATGTGATATTTTATTGCTTAAACCTGTTTATCAGATGAGATGCTAATAATGGGTCTTTCTGTAAGAGACGTGTTTATCCAAATTAACATAAAAAAGATTTCTGCAAAGACCAAAAATCAGTGCTTTTTTCTGATTGATGACCAAGTCAACTTCTGTGACCTGAACATAAGATGGTGTCTGCATGCACAAACCTATTAATATAAAGGATAGAGAAATATTTTGTATGTCACCACAATCAAATCAAGAGGTTTTATTGCCATTCCAAGCATATAGCTGATGCAAGACATAGTAAAATGAAAAACTTCCTCTATAAAGTGCATACAGTCGTGTGAAAAAGTGTTGGCCCCCTTTCTTTTTTTTTGTCACACTTTAATGTTTCAGATCATCAAACAAATTTAAATATTAGTCAAAGATAACACAAGTAAACACAACATACATTTTTTAAATGAAGGTTTTTATTATTAAGGTATAAAACCCAAACCTACATGGCCCTGTGTGAAAAAGTTCCTAAACCTAATAACTGGTTGATTCACCCTTAGCAGCAAAAACTGCAAGCAAGCGTTTGTGATAATTTCCAATGAGTCTGTTACAGCGCTGTAGAGGAATTTTGGTCATCTTTGCAGAATTGTTGTAATTCAGCCACATTGGAGGGTTTTCAAGCATGAACCTCCTTTTTAAGGTCATGCCACAGCATCTCAATAGGATTCAGGTCAGGACTTCGACTAGGCCACTCCAAAGTCTTCATTTTGTTTTTCTTCAGCCATTCAGAGGTGGACTTGCTGGTGTGTTTTGGATCATTATCCTGCTGCAGAACCCAAGTTTGCTTCAGCTTGAGGTCACGAACAGATGGCCGCACATTGTCCTTCAGGATTTTATGGTAGACAGCAGAATTCATGGTTCCATTTAGCACAGCAAGTCTTCCAGGTCCTGAAGTAGTAAAAAGTGGTTTGCTGGAGACCCAATGCATTAGAAATGGCTTTATAACCTTTTCCAGACTGATAGATATCAATTATATTCTTTCTCGTTTTTTCCTGAATTTATCTGGATCTCTGAATAATGTGTAGCTTTTGAGGATCTTTTGGTCTACTTCACTTTGTCAGTCAGGTCTTATTTAAGTGATTTCTTGATTGCAAACATGTCTGGCAGTAATCAGGCCTGGGTGTGGCTAGAGAAATTGAACTCAATTGTGATAAACCACAGTTAAGTTATGTTTAACGGGGGGCAATCACTTTTTCTCACAAGGCCATTTGGGTTTGGATTTTGTTATCCTTTATTAATAAAAATGTTCATTTAAAATGCATGTTGTGTTTACTTGTGTTATCTTTGACTAATATTTAAATTTGTTTGATGATCTGAAACATTAGCATTGTCACGGAATCGCCAGGTTCTCCCCTCACTCAGCAAACCAGATCCTCATCACCTGAGTTCTGATCACCGTCACCTGGCACCCGTCATTACCACCACACATAAAAGACACTCACACACACACACACCTTGTCTGGTCTCGTACGCGCTAGCTGCTATTGCACGCTGTGTCTACTAACCTGACTCTTTATCTCAGTAGTTCATCGTCCTGCCAAGAAGCTAATCCGTGTGGTTCTGCTTCCAGTGATCCCGTGTGTGTGTTGGAGCTTCATCTGTACTGTTTCACCATCGTTCACCTCATTTCACTACCTATTGTCAATAAACTCTGTTGTTTTTACATACCTCTGTCTCCATTGTCTTCTGTCTGTGACAGAAGACCGGACCTACAAAATTATGTCTTCTCAGAACTCGGACACCTACCAAGGATTGCTGAGACAGGAGTTGCTACAGACACCGGGACAACCGTCGCACCCCCAGATCTCCACGACGAACAGTGCTACCGTCGTCACGGTTCCCATGGCCAACCCCGCGCCCTACTCCGGCGTCGCAGAAGAATGTAAGGGATTTCTCCTCCAGTGTTCATTGATCTTTGAAATGCAACCGTCTCGGTTGGGATGAGCGAGCGCTTCTAACAACTTACCGTAATGGCTTAAAACCAGAACTTCGTCTTCAATTATCAGCCTTCGATGACACCATGGGGTTGGAGAATTTCATCCAACGAGCCATTCACCCCAAATGTTCTTCCACAGACTCACCTATCAGAACCGCCTCCTCCAGAGCCCGAACCCATGCAGATCGATGTCACCAGGCTCTCTCTAGCAGAACGTCATCGACGGCTGACCCAGGGTCTCTGCCTGTACTGTGCGAGCAAGGGACATTCCATTGGCGACTGTCCCATCCGCCCTCCGAGGGCATTGGTGAGTACGGTTCAACCTGAACCCCACATTACCACTCCACTTTCCACCAAAGTTCAGTTATCTCGTCCCAATCTATCCGTTACAGTGTCCGCCTTGCTCGACTCGGGGTCAGCCGGGAACTTAATTTCCGCCCAACTCTGCAACCGACTCAACATTATGAGGGAATGGATACCCCAGAAACTAAAGGTCCATACAGTGATTGGCAAACCACTCAACCGGTCCTCCGTACAACACTGCACCAGTGAACTCACACTGACTGTGGGGTGCCTTCATCAGGAGAAGATCAAACTTCTGGTCCTGGAGAACTTGACAGCCGAGGTGATCTTGGGAAGACCCTGGCTGATGCAGCATCATCCAGAGCTCTCTTGGGACACTGGTGAAGTGAAGCGTTGGAGTGACCATTGATTTCCTCGCTGCTTTCCGAAAATCCCTAAACCTTGTCGTCCTCCTAAGCCACTGAAGGTATGCAGCACCTCTATTGAAAGCCCTAATAATAATGTGTCTGTCTCTATCCCACCAGAATATGCCACCTTTAAAGATGACTTTTGTCCCAAGAGAGCGTCAAAACTTCCGCCTCACCGGCCTTGGGACTGTGCCATTGACCTCCTTCCGGATGGCTAAAAGAAAGATCTATTCCTTGACAATCCCCGAACAAGAGGCCATGAAGAAGTACATCAGATAAGCGCTGGCTCAAGGATGTATACGACCGTCAACTTCTCCTGCTGCATCACCCTTCTTCTTCGTCTCCAAAAAAGATGGTGGGTTACGACCCTATATTGATTATAGAGGGCTGAACCAAATTACCAAAAAATTCCGCTATCCGCTCCCCCTCGTCCCATCGGCTCTCAAACAGCTCCAAGGTGCCAAAATCTTCACCAAACTTGATCTTCGCAGCAAATACAACCGCATACAACAATTTGGTCATGCCGTATGGCCTGGTTAACGCTCCGTCCGTCTTCCAGGACTTTATTTACACCATTTTCCGAGACCTGCTGAACCGGTACGTGATGATATACATTGACGATATTCTTATCTTTTCCAGAAGCCCTGCCGAGCATCTCCTACATGTCAAGGAAGTTCTAAAACGGCTGCGTCAACACTCCTTGTTCCTAAAAGCTAAAAAATCTGAGTTCCACAAACCCATGATCCAATTTCTGGGATATCATGTCTCAGCTAAAGGTGTCAGCATGGACGAGGGGAAGGTGAATGCCATTAAGAACTGGCCGGCCCCATCGACAATCAAGGACCTTCAGAAATTCTTGGGGTTCGCAAATTTCTACCGTCGTTTCATTCAGAATTTCAGCAGCACCATAGCTCCCCTTACGTCGGCATTGAGAGGTAAGCCAAAACTGCTCAAATGGACTTCAGAAATGGATAAAGCATTTAATGATCTAAAACAAGTTTTCTGCGAAGGACCAGTTCTAACCCATCCAGACCCAGAGAGGCCGTTCCTTGTGGAAGTAGACGCGTCATCGACTGGAGTGGGAGCTGTTCTTTCGCAGCAAAAAGGGAAACCCCCAACTCGTCATCCATGCGCTTTCTTTTCGTTTAACCCGGCAGAGAAGAATTACGACATCGGCGATCGGGAACTCCTGGCCATCAAGTTAGCATTGGAGGAATGGAGGCATTGGCTTGAAGGCGCCCGGCATCCATTTACAGTGCTGACGGACCATAAGAACCTCCAGTATCTCCGGGAAGCTAAGCGGATGAACGCCAGACAAGCCAGGTGGGCCCTATTCTTTACTCGCTTTGATTTCGTTATTGCTTACCGTCCAGGACACAAAAATTGCCAAGCTGACGCTTTGTCGAGAATGTTTTCTCCCGAAAATGACCACACGCCTCCCAAAACCGTTCTGCCGGCGAAGGTCTTCTTCTGTCCCATCAAGTGGAGCGAGGAGGACATGATCCCGAACACACCACCTGTACCACCGGGCTGCCCAGAAGGTCACACGTATTTTCTTGACCAGTACCTAGACATCCCGGCATACAACAAACTCACTCGCTGCTGAAACATCGCTTCTGGTGGCCCAGCATGGCTCAGGACATCAGAAGGTTCGTGAGGGGGTGTAAGGATTGTGCTATGGCAAAGACACCATGCCAGCTTCCCAGTGGAAAACTCCACCCATTACCCATTCCTCATCGTCCCTGGTCGCATCTGGGAGTGGACTTCGCTACGGACCTCCCAGCCTCACAAGGTAACACCTGCATTTTTGTGGTAGTCGATCGCTTCTCTAAGATGTTAAGACTCATACCCCTTAAGAGTTTGCCCACAGCCATGGAAAGTGCAGAACTGTTATTTCAGCACATATTTCGGTATTTCGGCCTGCCCGAAGACATCGTGTCTGACAGAGGTCCGCAGTTTGTTTCCAGGGTTTGAAAATCGTTCTTCAAGCTCCTAGATGTGACCGTCAGTCTCTCCTCAGGTTATCACCCACAGTCCAATGGCCAAACTGAATGGAAGATCCAGGAGATTAACTGTTTCCTCCAAACCTTTTGCCATCATCACCAGAACTCTTGGAGCCAGTTTCTCTCATGGGCCAAGTACGCACAGAATTCTCTACGTCAGCAGACCACCGGCCTAACACCGTTTCAGTGCGTGCTCGGCTATCAACCTCCCTTGTTCCCCTGGACAGAAGATCCTTCTGAAGTCCCGTCTGTCCAGCACTGGTTCCAGGAGAGCGAGAGAGTTTGGAACTCAGCGCATCACCTGCGGGGGGCTGTCAGGTGCCAGCAACAGCAGGCAGATGTTCATCGTGCACCGACACCCAACATCAAGGGACAGGGTCTGGCTGTCCACAAAGAATATCCGCCTACGCCTACCCTGCAAAAAGCTGAGTCCCCGATTTATTGGCCCATTTGTCGTCGTGAAGGAGGTCAATCCGGTAACCTTTGAGCTCCAACTCCCCTCGCACTACCAGATTCACCCAGTGTTCCACGTCTCTTCACTTAAAATGTAACTCTCACCTGTCTCCCCTTCTCCCCTCACAGGACCTGGCGAAGAAGCCCCCCTCTCAAAGATCACACGGTGTACACCGTCCGGCAACTCCTGGACTCCAGGCGCCGAGGTGGCAGGTTAGAGTATCTCGTCGATTGGGAGGGGTTTGGCCCAGAGGTATGTTCATGGGTCCCCAAGGATGACATCTTGGACTCCGAACCCCTTCGTGACTTCAACAATACTCACCCCAACAAGCCCGCACCCCGAAGTAGAGGCCGCCCACCTCGGCGCCGGAGTTTGCAGCGGTCCTCAGGAGCGGACCCTCAGGAGGGGGGTACTGTCACGGAATCGCCAGGTTCTCCCCTCACTCAGCAAACCAGATCCTCATCACCTGAGTTCTGATCACCGTCACCTGGCACCCGTCATTACCACCACACATAAAAGACACTCACACACACACACACACACACACACACACACACACACACACACACACACCTTGTCCGGTCTCGTACGCGCTAGCTGCTATTGCACGCTGTGCAATACTAACCTGACTCTTTATCTCTCTTTATGCAGTAGTCATCCAAGTTCATCGTCCTCCCAAGAAACTAATCCGTGTGGTTCTGCTTCCAGTGATCCCGTGTGTGTGTTGGAGCTTCATCTGTACTGTTTCACCATCGTTCACCTCATTTCACTACCTATTGTCAATAAACTCTGTTGTTTTTACTTACCTCTGTCTCCGTTGTCTTCTGTCTGTGACAAGCATGACATACGTGCAAAAAAATAAAAAATCAGGAAGGGGGCCAACACTTTTTCACACCACTGTATGTACAAACAGACAATATCATACATTACAAGACAGACACAAAATAGTCGAAATACGAATGCTTTATATTATAAACAACACTCTACATGTGTCTCCAACCTTGTAAGTAGTTATTGAGATGTTCAGGTGGCGGTGTTTGGAAAAATGGACAGTATGAGGGAAAAAGTGGATTGAGAGATCACACTAATTTTTTTTAATTGATTTTCTATAGCATAAAAAGAAATTAAGAACCATATACCAAAAATGAGATCAGATTCATTTTGGGTGCTGTCACAATTTAATTATTTTATTTATTTTTATTTTTTACCCCAGGTTACCAAATAGTACTTATGACATTATCTTAGCTCTTCAGTCATCTTCACCTTATCATGGTTATATTTCAGTGCCAATATTTTTGCTAACAGTGTTTTGTTGAAAATATAAACATCTCATTCTCAAAGTTTGAATATATCCTGTTAGTAAAAAGATATTCTTAACCATTTTACTAGAGATTGCCAATAATTTTACATATTTGACAGTTCCATTTTTTTTAAATTATCATTGTCCATGAAATATATATTTTTTTATTTTAATGTAATTATTTATAAATATTTAATTATTATATTAATTATTTTTAAACAGCGCTATATAAAAGGTTTTATTAATGTTGTGTATATTTAATTTACACTGCAATCCTGAGAAAAATAAAGCTACTTCAGAAAAGTGAATGATGAATAATTATTTTTGTGAAGTGATATAAGATATTTGTGAGCAGAATCATTTCAGAGTCAAAGTCATAAGCAAAAAGTGAAAACAGGGCTCGTCAGTGCTGCTGGTACAGAGGTTTGAAAGATTTTTGTCATTTTAAGCAAACAGAAAACATGACATTAAACAGAATCAAGATCAAACAGCACAGATCAGCTTAAGAAAATTTAAGACAGAGAAAACCTGTGTGTATGAGAGAGAGAGAGCGAGAGAGAGAGAGAGAGAGAGAGAGAGAGAGAGAGAGAGAGAGAGAGATTTTATACATGTGCCATCCCTCTGTCCGTTCATTTGTGTAATCAAAGTTTCTTTTCGTGTGTGTGTGTGTATGATAGCCCCTACAGGTCAGTCCAACATTACCTCACTAGTTACTGACTTCTTAGATAATGTCTTGAGTGCTGTTGTTCTGTCATCTCCCATTGTGTCCACACGCACACACTTCCCCCACATTTGACCCTCGACCTCCAGGGTTACGCTGTCGCCAGCCATAAGCCTCTGTAAGTGTGTCAGCGAATGTGTGAACGTACTTCTCGTATGTTGTGAAAGAGGCAGAACAGAAATAGCAGCAGACAGTTGAAGGCAGACGGACGCTTTCACGCAAGTCCCTTTCAGTGCATTCTGTTTGTTTTGGCAGACTGAAGAGAAAGAGACAAAGAGGAAAGAGGAAAGTTGAGCGAAGGATACGGAAGGAGACAGAGACAGCTTGAAAGAGAGAGAGAGACAGAGAGAGAGAGAGAGAGAGAGAATAATGACAACTCATTTTATTTCTGTCTGTAAGTTTGGCCACTTTTAAGCTGCCAGAAAGCTGAACTAGCTACATAGCATCTCATAAGCAATAGAGTTTTAACTTCTGTTCTGAAATTTCAGACTTCCTCGGATTAAAATGAGAAAATGTACTGTCCACTTCACCATAGATGTTTTGTATGTTTTGTCATATATATATATATGCTTATGTATCTATTGCAGCATGTATAACCTAATAACTAGTAATATCAACAATCAAAAAAAGCACCTAAATAAATAAAAACTAGCTCAGTAGTATTAGGCGTATTAGGAGTTAATGCTCGCTAACCTAGTAGAGTAGCTTTATAACACAAACACAAAGTAATAGCAAGCTGCAAAACAATGACATAAAATAAAACAGTTGTTTGCCAATTAAAAAATTTCAGGTATATATTTTTGTTTTAGAGATACTGGGTTTGTCGATATTTCCTGCCATTGAGTTTCTTCACCATAGTAGATCATCAAGGACTCCTTCCACACTAATCATAAACTCTTCAACCTCCTTCCGTCCATGAAGAGATACATTACCATCCGTACCAGAACTAGCAGGTTCAGGGCAAGTTTTTTGCCCACAACCATAAACTTACTGAATTCACAAGTACCTCTCTGCCTGTAATCACCTTACAGTTCTGCTCCAGCCTGTACACTCTGTCATATCTTTACCTAATTATAATTGTATATAACTATAATTTCATCACTTTCCCTAGTTTACCTACATTTATTTATATGATCTGGTTACTGTTGTGCATACAATGTACATAATGCACAAATTTGCACAGATTTATAATACATAATATTATATTTTTTACATATTTACTGTCTATACAACTTGCACCTACTGTAATCACATATTTATATGTCATACACATACTATTCTTATGCACGTACTTTCTGCCATACCATTATTTATTTGTTGTACATATATTTACATATTTATCTGCACTTCTATTAGATGCTAAACAGCATTTTGTTGCTGTGTACCAGTATTTGCAATAATAAAAAATTTGCAATAATGTTGTATATACCTATCTATCTATTCATGTCCATGCATCTAATGTAGGGTTGGTGTAGGTATTGCTGCAAAAAAAAAAAAAAACTGTGATTGTTGAGAGTTTAATTGTCTGATTTAATGTTTCCAGGTCTTTCAAGCCAAATTGTAAAATTGTGCATCAGTCGACACTGATATCAGTGCAGCATTTTCTATTTTCTAGTAGTAGAAGTAGTGGTGGTATTTTGTCGGAAATATAAATACAGTAAAGCAAAATGAGCACACATAAACCACATGATGTATGATAAAACACAACTAGACATGCTATGATAGGAAAATCATCAACTACACTGTGGTGTGTTGGGCAGTCAGACATCAAGCATAGTTATTGTCAACACTGCAAAGCTGATTGTTTCCAGCATCAGCAAGATAAACAGATTAATTCCTCTTTAAGCACAGCAATTTGCCCATTTTGAAATATTTGTATGCATAAAAGAATGACACATACTTTTGATCTGTTTATCGTTATCTTAATGTTTTTCCGTGAAGCATGTTAAACTCTGCAATTACTTACAGCTATAAACAGTCATTCCCTTATCTACTTGTAACTTCTCTTTTTTCTCTCTCTCCATTTTAATAAGAAATAATAATGTTATGTTACTGAAAAATCGAAGAATGCAAACTCGCATCTTGATGGACTGATGGACTTAAAGATTTAACTTAAAGGTTAAGACAAAACTTTACATCAGACTGGTACAAGGCACTGACACTGGAGACTCATTTCATAAATGAGTGTTAAATGATTTAAATGTTAAATAAACACTGTTGTGATAGGAAATGAATCAACACATTCAGTTCTTGAATCTGACTAATCGGGTTCAAGAAGTGTTTTGTATTTTGGCACAAATTTTTATAATCACTGTTTGTATTATTCTATGCTTATTATTATAATAATAATTATAATTATTATAAATTATAAATTTCCGTCTCGGTGTAGTGCAGCAATCATTCTAATCAACTCACATCTTAATCTTCTTATATCTTCTTATATCTTCTTATCATCTTCATATAAAGAAAAGCCTTTTTTGTTGATTTATTGTTACATATTTCTTTTGATAATACACAGCATAATAATGATTGTTTAGAACAAACTACATTGTGTGTGTGCGTGCGTGCCTGCATGCATGCGTGTGTGTGTGTATGTGTGTGTGTGTGTGTGTGTGTGTGTTGACCCATGTATGTCTTTGTTCATGTGATTTTACTCGGTCTTAGGGTGTGTGTAGAAGGGAAGCTGAAACAGACAAGACAGTCTTGTGCAACAAGACTCAAAGATGGAGTGAGACCCGGATCTCTGTAATGATAATGATCATCCTCACCGAGCAAAATAACAGTTATTGTCACATGACATGACAATCCTAACAGTTCCTTGAACTGAAAACAGCACCTTAGCCTTATAGACAAACACATAAGGATACTTTATACTATATATATATATTAAAACATCTCATTCTCAAAGTTTGAACTTTCAAAGTTATATAGCATATGAACAAACAAAAGGAACAAAAACACACATCGATTCTCTCTGTATCTCTCAATCACACACTTGTTCTTATGTTATGAGATTAGAATCTGTTTTTTTTTTTTCACACTAAAGAGCTGTTCCTCCCTCTGTGCTCTCAGTATAACGTTCATCTCCTCATATCTCTTTTCTAAAAATGTAGTGTGAAGGCTCAGAGTTAAATGTTTACACAGGACTCACAAGGGCCAGTCACATCAACTTCATGTTAAAAGAATTGTAAAGCTTCTTTTAGAATAATTTTTAAGTGTCTTTTAAATAAAAATAGTAGCATAGTAATTGATCAAAGGACAAGTTAAAAAATAAATAACTAAATAAATGTATAAATAAAAAATTACAATAATCTCCCTAAAGCAATACATATTTTATTATTATTATTATTATTATTATTATTATTATTATTATTATTATTATTATTATTATTATTTAGATGCAGCAAAGGGAATACAAAAAATTCAGGCATGACATAAAGGCTTTACCACCAAGTAGGCCATTATTTTCCAAAAACAGCAAATTCCATTGTGTTTTATTTAATTAATATCACAGCAACGTGCCATTATTTGCATTAATTAAAACCATGTAGGGTTAATTGTAGGTGTGTCTATCTTAGTAATTAAGCTTCATTAAAAACATGTGAACTGTGTGCTCCATTTGATACATCTCCATTTTCCTGTGTATGTAAGACTAAAGATTATGTGTAAAAAAATAACTGAAGCCTTTTGAAAAATGAGGACAGACTTGGCTATTATACAATTGGGAAAGAGGTTAAAAAAACCTTTTAACTAGCGACCAAGCTGACTCTGCAGGTTTAGTTTGTGATCAATGGTAAGTTCTAATAACAATAGAATTTTATTCTAAATGTTAATATTTCTGATAACAGAAATCTGATAGCTCCTGATGTTGTACTACATGTAAAAGGTCATATAAGGGACTATGAGCAACAAAAGTGACAAATAAAAGGAAAAGTCAACACAAGGTGTCTTAATAAAGTTTTATGCCACCCCGAACTGCCAGAACAGCTTTATTGTGTATTGACATACATCTCTGGGACTGCAGTGGAGCGATATTTCATCAGTGGGTGTTTTGATGATGGTGATGAAGAGCACTGTCTAACACATTGCTCCATCAGTATATAACTGGGTTGAGATGTTCAGATATTACTTTCCCCCTCTTCAAACCCAACAGTGAGACCTTTTGCCATGTGGATGGGGGTTGAATCATCCTGGAATAGAACATAGTCTTCCTTGTAGAATGAAGTTGGTCAGTCAGAAGAACTTTGTATTTCTTCCTTGTTCCTTCACGTGCAGCCAAACTAAATAAACGCAAAATTCCCATAGCATCTTGTAATTTGTCACACATCTGAAGCCACTTACCTAGCAACAGTGTTTTAATAATTTTCTTATAGCATAAAGTTGTTATGAATGCTGAGTCTGACTGGCTAAGTGATCCATTTGTTGCAAATTCTCCTTCTTGGTGCTGTGGTTCAGGGCACTGTGAGCACAATTCTCATCTTTTGTTTGTTTCTAATTTCTAATCTGTCCATGTGCATTTATTCTGTTCCTGTCCATTAATTGATATACTTCCCAACTGTGTCCAGGCATTTTGTGGTGAAGTTTTTTATTAGTTTATTTATACTCTCCTGTGTCTCGTTGCGAAGTCTCGTCGAGCCTTTGCCTCGCCAGTTCCTTATCTTATGTCTAGTTGTACTTCCTGGTTTTGACTTATGCTTGCTTGCCTCCAAGGATAATATACTTCACATTAAGGCAGCCTAAATGTTTGGTAATTATTGTGATGGCTGTCGAAATATACAATGAAACAATGTTATTTTCCATATTGTGAACTTTTTATGTGCACTTAAATCTCAGTTGAATGAGTTAAATTCCAAATGAGTGCAATATGGCTCTCTGATTTACCCATTTGAAAGTTGAAAACGCCTACTTGGACGTCTTACAATGCACTGATGTTGTTTTGCAGTTTAAAAATACGACCTAGACATTTGAGTATGTTTGTAGAAAAAGCCTATTGTTCAATGCACTGATAATGTTATGCAGTTTGAAACTAATTGAATAGCCCTGATTTACGGTATATATGAGGGCTGTGGTGGCTCAGTAGTAAGGTGTGGTTAAGGACTACAGATCTGAAGGTTGTGAGTTCGAACCCCTGGTCCACTAAGCTGCCACTGCTTGGACCATGAGCAAGGCCTTCAACCCTCAATTGCTCAGTTGTATAAAATGAGATAAAAATGTATGTTGGTCTGGATAAGGATCTCTGTTGTATTATATAGTATAGTGTAGGTTAGTTGCTATTAACAAACCAAATTTCAATGAAAGCACAGAAATGTGTTGATACAAGTGTGAAGTGGTAGCTCAGTGGTTAAGGCATTAAACTACTGATCAGAAGGTGATCTTAAATCCCAGGACCACCAAGCTGCCACTGCTGGGCCCTTGAGCAAGGCCTTTAACCAACACTTGCTCAGTTGTATAAAAATGACATGAATGTAAGTATGTCTAGATAAGGTTTGTCTGCCAAAGGAGTTCAAAATGGCCGAAAGAATATGAAATAGGTCTGTGGTAAGCCATGAGGTCTTGCTGCCCATTGATTCCTGTGAATGGACCCTAATCCAGTTTCATTTGACTAGTAACCACAAGCCAATTAACTGGAAGACTATCTATGCACATTGGTAAATTGTACAGATTCTTTAGTTCAGCACTAAATCAGTCAATAAAAATATCAATAATTTTATTACACAATTGTGCTAAAACCAACTTTTCTGCAAGTAATCATAAGAAACACTGCATATGAGCACGGCATATGATTTTTAATTGGAGGATCAGGGTTTAAGCCCTAGCATTGCCAAGCTGCCAATGTTGGGCCCTTGAGCAAGGCCCTTAACCCTCTCTGCTCTACGAGTGCTGTATCATGGCTGACCCTGTGCTCTGACCCCAGAGTGATCTCACTGTGCTCTAACGTATATGTGACAAACGAAAGCTTCTTCTTTCATTTTTTAAACTGTTTTTTACCTACCAACATTATATGGCTAGGAAAGATGGTCGACCAGTTTGACCAGCTTGGCCTGAGTTTGGTCAGCTTTTAGCTGGTAAAACCAAGATGAATTTTTTCTTTTATGATTCCTTCCTCAGATGAATATAAACAACATCTAAAGTGATGATGACTGTACCATACTTCATTCAAAGACTCTACAATTCACAGCAAGGGTTTCTAAAGGGTTCCGTTTGTGCTGAATTTGTCCTGATTTGTACAATTATAAACAGTTATGTAAGAAAGGAACACAGTTTAACAAAATTAAAGATGTTGTGAATAAAATAGTATATGAAGCCTACTTTAAAAAGCTTGTTTGCTGCAATAATACTTTCAGCTGTTTTATTCACTTTAACATTACTTAACTATAACATTCAAACACACTTATTGCTGCATTGTTGTATTTTTCCTTCAGTATGAAAACAGTGCAAGAAATATCAGAAGTAAAGCTAGTTTTGGCTTAGACGCTATGCATCATGATGTTTTTTCCAAGCTCTAGCATGATGCATGACTTTCTTTCAGCACTATACGTATGTTAGTCATTCAAACATGGCCGTTCCTCTTTAATGATCAATGTTCTCAGCATGATTTGATTTCACATATTTGCACACATGAAAGTGACAAAATCAGAGCAAGAAATGTCAAAATTAATTTTGTTTCACTGTGAGAGTCCAGCTTTTCCATCCATTTTTTTTTCTCTTTGCAGACTTTGGAGCCAATATTTTGCATTATTTGTTTCATTCATCTCAAAGGTCTTCTAAAATAGATCACTATTTGGTTTAACCTCATAGCAGGATCTTGCACATGCTACATTTAATAGCTCTTACAGAAACACCCACTGGAATGAAACAAGTATCGGAAAGCGATGGGAAGCATTTAAACCATCCACCCTGCACTTCTACGGCTCCACTGAGTTAAAATCCCAGCCAAGCATTCATCTGCACTAATTTAAGGGAGTTTCCTCACATTTTCATCTTTGTTTTCACAGCCTGCCATAGGCCAAAGGGGAAACCAAACAAATTATTTGCCATTGTTCAGAGCCCCAAGCTCTCCCAATAACATTATTTGTGGAAACATACATGCAAGAATAACTTCCTGAGTCATGTGGATTGTCTGTGTTGAGAGGAAATCGGCCGTTTGCTAGCAGCCTACTAAGGGCCTTGAAGTCCAAACTCTCCCTTTCTCTCTCTCTCTCTCTCTCTCTCTCTCTCTCTCTCTCTCTCTCTCTCTCTCTCATCCTTTTCATCACTTCTGCTATGTCACATCCTGTCTTAGCTCAAGAAGGCAAGGAAACTGCTTTACAGAAAGACAGCAGGAGAGAGAGAGAGAGAGAGAGAGAGAGAGAGAGAGAGAGAGAGAAACCCTGAGCTAATGGTGCACAATGTCGAAAAACAGGATATGAGCCTTCATTGGCAGCGTGACCTTACCAAAAAATGACAGCATTTACTGAAAAGAATCCTCATTGCAGGCAATAGGGGGGAAAACCATGCCCTCAGATTAATCTAAATATGAATCTCTTATTACTACTACTACTACTACTACTACTACTACTACTACTAATAATAATAATAATAATAATAATAATAATAATAATAATAATAATAATGATGATGATGATGATGATGATGATGATGATGATAATAATGCTCAGACAAGCTGTGTTTGAGTCACTGTTTAGGCATTAAATTATTATATTTAGGTTTGTAGCTGTCACTAACTCTAAATCACCTCACATGGTGAACACGCACAGTATAAATAACAAATATCAACATATTTGAAGATAATCAGTGTTATTTAAACTTTTTTTTAGAACCAATCTTTTACAAACAACTTGAAAAAACAAAATGAATTACGAAATAAGTGATAAATGAGGCTTAGTGATTTAACCTCTTATCTGATCTGATCTGATTTGAAGGTTAACCAACACTGTAAATTAAAACATCACAGAATATCACCCCTTTTTGGGGGTTTCAGTAAATGTTAGTATAGTAAAAGTTTCAGTATAAGTTAGCTAGATTTATGTTAGTAAGTAAATTAATATCAAAGAAAACAGCAACAAAGAAGACATAAATGGGATTTTAAAACATTTAAGGGAAGAAATAACTATTTGAAAAAAAAGGAAAGAAAGGAAAGCATGTGATTACCTGAGAGAGAGAGAGAGAGAGAGAGAGAGAGAGAGAGAGAGAGAGAGAGAGCTGTGAATGAATTATAGGTCCAGGTTTTCAGTTGTCCACCATTATCAAGCAATAACAGTCTGTCCACCATTATCAAGTGATAACATTCTGTTATTGATTCCTCAAACTTTCTGTCTTACACATACAAACACAAAAAAGCAAACATTCCGTGTGCTTCAGTGACCAACCTGAATCTCTGTGCTCCTTTTGGTCAGTTTTATGAGCTCTGCTGTTTACTGAGTGAATCACAACAATTACAAGACCTCTCATAAAACTACTGCCAATCAATAACGCTCCTGATCACCTGCTGTTCATGCCAGCCGATAAGCTCGGTGTGTGTAGTCTGTTACTGCAGCAATAAGCATCAGGATTTATGACTAATGTTAAACTACTGTATACACACCTGGTGGTGAAGATAAGGCTTGCTAATGACTGCTTTGATCCCGCTAGTTAAATTCCGTCGCTGTTCGCGTCGGCACATCGTGTACTACTTTACAATCCGATCTTTGTGTGATGTGATCGATAAATGAATAAGGTATTAAAGGGGACATTTATGGTCTATACAAGGCCACTAATGATAGATTTGTCTGACTAGCTTCCTTTTTCTGATCAGACTAATGTTTTTCCCTTGTCTCTATTTCTATGTATCTAATCATTTCTCTTAGCCTAGGTTCTACTTCTCTCTCACACTTATTCTCCATTTCTCGTTTTCTGTCACCTCCTCACTCTAATCGAGAATTAAAACTCTTACATATCTCTTTGTATGGACAAATAGATGTGTCATAACCTGTTCTGTTTCCTGCTACACTTCACTGGTCTGCTCACATCCTTCCTAAAGGTGTAAATATATAGTATCACTTGACTTAATCTTATTTTTGTCTCCAGCACTTTAGAACAGAACTTCATAGTGATGAGCTCATCTTAAATATCAGAGAGATGATAGTGTTTGATGGAATTTGAGCTTGACTAAACTTTTATATATATACAGAGAATCTATATATAGCTAATGACTTCTGAGATCAGCTGGTATGCAAAAATTATATAACTCATGTATAATAGCTGCATTTTAAGAAATCCAGTGCCAATCCCAGGAACACTGGGCTCAGGTACAGGTGCAATCTTAGTGATATGGATTGACAAATGCTTGCCATGGGAGGTAAGGAAGGGGAGATGGTGGTTATCGAGTGACTAAGGAATGCGGACACGGCACTGAGTGTGTGTGTGTGTGTGTGTGTGTGTGTGTGTGTGTGTGTGTGTGTGTGTGTGTGTGTGTATTTGCAGGGACTGTTGACCTTGGATAAACGAACATCATTATCTCAGTTTGGGAAATTGATGAGTTCATGCTGTTTGCATTGATACTGTTGCTCTGTGCAGTGTTCAGTGACGCCACTGTGAATGCACTGGCATGAATGAAATAGCTTTTAAAAGCTTTTGATAGATTGTATATTTTTATAAGAAAATTGTCAGCGATATTTAAGGAAATGAAACGCTTATATTGAAATATGTGTGTTGTGCCTGTGGTGTTTGGTTGGTGCTGTATTTTTGTAATTCTTGTGACTTTCTACCGTCTAAGGAGACTTGTCGAAACTAGGGACAATACAGCAGACTATTTGGCCTGAAGTAGTTTGTGAACTTATCAGTGATTAACAGAGGAGGAAAGTGTGAGCTACACAAGCAGGGTTGAACACTGTAAATGATCACTGGTAATAATTCTGAGACCATAGCAAGACTATTAAAGCCAACACCAATCGACTATTACATTAACTAAGTGCTGCCAAAACAGCCCTGACCTGTTGAAGCATTGACAACTAGACCTTTAAAGGTGTGCTGTGGTATCTGACACCAGGATGATAGCAGCAAATCCTTTAATATACAAGGTGACACCTCTATGGACGTGTTGGTCCAGAACATCCCACAGAGTTTTTGATCAAATTGATATATCAGGAATTTGGAGACCAAGTCAACCCCCTTTTCCTCAAACCATTCTTGAACAATTTTTGCAGTGTGGTAGGGATCATTATCCTGCTGAAAGAGGCCATTGATATTAGGGAATACAGTTGCCATGAAGGGGTGTACGTGGTCTGCAACAATGTTTAGGAATGTGGTACATGTCAAAGTAACATCTGCATGAATGCCATGACCTAGTTTCCTAGCACAACATCACACAGCCCACTGCATCATACTGCTTCTGCCAGCTTACCTTGTTTTCTGTAGTGCATCCTGGTGTGATCTCTTCCTCAGGTAACTAATACACTCATATACCAGATGTAAACAAAATCGTAGTTCATCAGACCAGATCTCCTTTATCCAATTCTTCAATGTCCATTTCTAATGCTCACATGTCCACTGTAAGAGCTTTAGGGGGACAAAATTATAGCATGGTATATACCATCAGTTTAGCATTTAAACTGTGATGCACTATGCATACCCAACACTAACCTTTTCAACAAGTTGTGAGTACAGCTTACACAGTATAATATATTATAGTATCCTGCAGCTCTCAAACATTGCCACATACTGTAAGTTTCAAAACAGCTGATGTTAAATATAAGTGAAATCAATAATGTTAGCTAACTTAGACAATCCACACCCAATAGTGCAATCATATGACCACATATTTGATCAATATAATGACAAAACAATAAAGATAGAATAAAAAGCCTAGATTGCTTAATGGACAGGCCAGCTATGATGATTACACTCCTTACTATGCTTTGTTTTGTACTGAGTCAATAGAAACAAAAGTACAAGAAAAAGGCAAAATGCACAAAGAAAGAAGGTATATTAACACAAATAATGGCCTAAAGAAAGGGTGCAGTATACTGATAGATGCTCTCGTGGACCGGCCCCATTAGCTTCTACTAGCGTTTACACTATAAATCTACGGTACTTAGCTGTCCTTGTGTCCCTGACCATTCACCACCAGCACAGGATGCTAAATTAGCCATGCAGAAAAGTGTATTTGAAGAAACATTAAACAGCTGATCATCAGACTGGTGGTCACGGGTTATTTGGTATAAAAGCAGTGTTAGTTAATTATGTTTTTTATTATTTGAATGAATGCTGTAAATTCATTCATCATTCATTCATTCATCTTCAGCTTTTCATTTTGTTATTCTTATGAATATGAACCAATACTGTATAGCTTTTTTCCATACAACAGTTAGTCCTGTTCTATTAATTTCATTCAGACGATCGGCTTTACAAGTGAGCTGAGTTTACTGTTTGTACCATGCCACTTGTCTTCTTTTGCTGGAATTCTTGCAATTGTTTGTTGCATTAAACTTGGTCTTATATTTACTCCAGGCTATCTGTTATTGACCTGGCAACAGGAAATGCTCTTTCAAACTGTGGCTTCGTTAAGAACTTTTTTATTCACAGAGCAAAAATAATTTTTAATATTAACAATTAATTTCTTGTTTATAGAACTGTTATATAAATATAATATTTGGTATAAAAGCAGTGTTAGTTAATTATGTTTTTTATTATTTGAATGAATGCTGTAAATTCATTCATCATTCATTCATTCATCTTCTACCGCTTATCCGAACTACCTCGGGTCACGGGGAGCCTGTGCCTATCTCAGGCGTCATCGGGCATCAAGGCAGGATACACCCTGGACGGAGGGCCAACCCATCGCAGGGCACACACACACTCTCATTCACTCACGCAATCACACACTAGGGACAATTTTCAAGAGATGCCAATCAACCTACCATGCATGTCTTTGGACCGGGGGAGGAAACCGGAGTACCCGGAGGAAACCCCCGAGGCACGGGGAGAACATGCAAACTCCACACACACAAGGTGAAGGCAGATGCTGTAAATTATACTATATAAAATAATACTATTTGTACTTTCTATGGGTATTTTTTGATAAAGTAAAACATATGATTAATTATTGCTAGGATTCTAAAAAGGATTGCTAATTTTAAGATTGCTGGAATAATTTTGATATATATTTCTCCACATTCTTAGAAGTTCTACATAATATAGCCTACATACACATTAATAACAATGTTTTAAAAATTCATGATTTAAAGTGTATAATTTTCAATCAACCAGCATTTCAATTTAAAAAATGAATCATTTCTTTTTTTAGGGGCGTGGTCTATTCCAGAATAGCTCCACCCCATCCACAGGGCACAAGCATTCACTGAATTGTTTGCTGAGGATGAAAATAATGCCTTCAAGCTCACGAGATCCACACCAAACTGAGCACCTATGGCTGATTTTTGAGTCATGAGTTAAACATAGCTCTCCATCACCAGCATCGAAAGACCAACTGAGGGAATATCTATTGAAATATTGTCGTCCATTGCTTAAGACCTTCTAGAGAATCAGAATATTATCTGCTAGAAAGGTTTCCTCAAAGTTTATAGACAAGATGAGAGTTGCTTCACCCAGCTGCTTCACCCAAATTCATAATATAAATTACTTGTTTGGGGAAACAATGTAATTTTAAGTAGAAAACAACTTATTTAAAAAAATTCAGAAATAAATTTAGACATGAATTAAAGTTCACTATTAACATTTGATGTAAGAAAAAATTTTAAACAATAGGCTTGATCAAATTGTCATTGAGAATATATTGAAATATTCAGTGTCCGAAGTTTAGATGCCAGGCGCCATTTAAGCCAATTTTTCATTAGCTGATTCTTTCATGTAATGTCTAAACACGTCCACTTAACAAAACAGTGCATACTTTGCATCCAATTAGCCTGAACTGTTGTGCCTTTAGTCCGAGATAGATGCCTAATGGATTTAAAAAGAGACTCAATCACTCTTTCATAATCTTTAATGGAAGCATTGTTTGTGTGTATCACTAACATCCTTTAGTTAAGAGATAGAACAATCATGGCCTATCTGCTGGCCTCGAGCACCAGATACAATCAGTTGGCTCGCTATCACACCCCATTCACATGTGCATGTTAAACTATTGAGCAGCTTTATTCCCCAGCTTTAATCACTGCCTGCAAAAAAGGAACAAACAATCCATTAGAGCGACAAAGCTGCTCTCAGCCATCATGACGAAAGAGTGATTGGAGTTTTAGAGGGAGAGAGAAATGGAGGAGAGGAAGGGAAACGCAATCAAGCACACACTCATAGGTACATGATAGAAAGGATGACTAACACAGGAGTGGGGGGAAAAAGCACTATTAATTGATCTGATGGTGAACAAACTTTCTGTCAATTAAACAATTAGACCGGCCTCGTCTCAAGTCGGCAGGCATTTAGAACTTGACTTCCACTGATGATCGGGTCAATATTTGGCCAGTTGTCGTCTGAGAGACCACTTATCCCCTTCGTTTTACTGGCAGGCCTCTTGGGGATTTAATATCTAAAGCATCAATTCATCCCCGTCCGGTGACATGTTGAACAGCGCAAAAGGCTCCTCAAGCCTGGATTCCTCAGGCAGCCTAGGAAAATATCACTCAGCGAGCAATTGCCCAGTCGACTGTGCTATTTGCTTTTCAATTAGTCCTCATTCACGTGGAGATAGAGCTTTTTTTAAAGCGTTCACCTGCTACTCTAAATGAGCTCAACGTTTTCTGCTTGAATCTCCAATTCACTCCGAGCTATAAAATGATTACTTGTCCAAACAGGGGGCAATGGAAGTAAAAACAGCATGGGTATCATAAATAGCTTTCACCCAAATGGCTTGATCTTCCTGCTGAGCCATACAAGGATAGGATAAGGCACTTTGCACACAGTGTGCATAGGATATTAGATAAAAGATGCACACACAGACACACACACAAACATCCTATTAGCTTGTCAGACCTTTGGAACCCAGATCTCGTCAAAGAATGTCTTTCTGTTTTTTTTTTTTTACTCCATTGACCATATTCACTGTCTTGTTTTCTGTGTTGGCTTTTCAGTTATAGGATTTGTGAAGCATTACTCAATTCGCAAGTGAAATCGATGCATCGTCTGTTGGTTTTGGCCGCGCTCTGACAGTGTTCTGGGGCTGTTGAACCGGGAGGTTGAGCGTCCAGGGATCACGGTGCACAACCGTTTATCACATAGTACCCTCTAGGTTCCTGCAATCATTAACGTCTGTTTACCTTCCGCTAAATGATAACCCATTTGAAGTTGAATCTGCCAATAGGGCAGTCAAAGACAAGAGGGAGCCTGTGCTGGACAGGCTCGTCGATGAGCCAGGGAGACAGGAAAGAGCTCAGAGTGAGACTTGGATTTAGGCATTGCTGAATGGTGGGCTTGAACCAGTGATGAGCCTGGAGTAGTGTTATAATGGAATTCTGTTATACTGTATAGTCATTTTCTCTTGGCTCACAGGCATTTATTAATGACTAGTTTTGGGTTGATTTAAAAACTGGGGTGCCTTTTGGGTCCCAATGAGGTTTACAAACTACATAAAGTAAAGATAAATAACATTTTAAACCCAGAAAAAGTGTCCTTCACTGTGTAAAGTGTCCTGTGTGTATTCAGATAAATAACTTCAAACATTAATAAAAACCTAGCACAATTTTATCCATCCATAATTACAGTTTATTTACCTATTTACCTAAACCGTAGAAACGTTTGAGAGCAATAGTGACAATGCTTTGATTTATTTTCTAATATAATACAAGAATTTTCATTACAATGATATTGACAGCGATAAGTGAAAAGTAGAATAGTATTATATATATATATATATATATATATATATATATATATATATATATATATATATATATATATATATATATATATAATTATTATTATTATTATTATTATTATTATTATTATTATGTATACTGTTTTTTTTTTGTTTATTTTATTTGTTTAAATGGGAAACCAAAGGAAAAGCACAAATTGGTTTTAAAAAACCCTCTGTAATTTTTAAACATAATTATTAAATATCATATTTTTCACAACATATCATGTTACATGATTTTCTGGAGATTCTAGTATCAAGCAAATGGAGTTGTACAAATCTTTTACAAAGCTTAATCTTTTGTAAGCTTACCTGTAAGTCCGTTTAAGGTGAAACCTTTAAATCAAAATAATTTTAACCAAAAATGATTTAATAGTAGAACCTTTTTTCTTTATTATTCAGAATCAATACTTTTGCTGACATTGGAACAAATTTGTGTGCATCCAAAAACAATTAATAGAAAAATGAGAAAAAAGTAAAAAACAATTGCCTCAAAAAAGGCCTGCAGCTACATGTTATAAATAGTCTGACCATCTTAGCATTAACCTCATCATGTTGCAGAATCATAATATCCAATAATGCACCCAAGGTTAATACACACAATTTAAGAAACAGCATGGCCTCACACATGTATTAACTTGCACAATAGTTGTATAAAATATTATGAAGTTTAGGATTGTTTTTACAAATGGAACAAACCTTTTGACCTTAAAACTTCATATTGTTAAAATATCAGAGAGGTTTTGCACCACACGGTAATTGATGATTGAATGATGGTGAATGATGATTCCTGCTGTGCGAACATAAATAGCAACATTTCCTGAAGTTTAATAGCAGTTAAATAGCAGTTTTCCCAGTCCATTATAATGGATCTGACTTCCACGTGCTGATTGAACCTCAAACCTTTCCAGAATTGTATAGTGTTCGCTTCTGTTAGCACATCGAAAAACCGCAAGGTTGTAAATTAATATCCAAGGATAATATCCAACTGTGCAGTCGTTCAACAAGACATGTAACTTCATTAACTTTCCACTTCTCAACAGGTGCTTCAGGTAAAAGCATCTCCCAAAATATTAAATGAAATGTGGTGGGGTATTTTTGCATCATAGTATTAGTTTTCAACTTCACATTTTCAAATACAATATATGGTCAATGATTTGTGGACACATTGTACCCATATATTGATCTTCACCAAACTATTGCCACAAAGTTGGAAGCACAAAGTTGTTTAGAATGTCTTTGTATGCTATAGCGCTACAATTTCCCTTCACTGGAACTAAAAGGCTCAACCTGTTTCAGCATGACAATGAAGCTTCAGGACGTCATGGTTTTGGAGACTAGTGGTTAAGGGTTTGGATTACCAATCAGAAGGTTGTGAGTTTGAGGTCCAGGCTCCCCAAGCTGTCACCCTTGAGAAAGTCCCTTAACCATCAGTTGCATAAAATGAGTTTTAAAAAAAATTTGTCTGGATAAATGCATCTGCTAAATGCCTTAAATGTAAATGGTTTGCCAAGGATAGAGTGGAAGAACTTGACTGTCCTGCAATAATACTGTAATACTGTAATACTGTATCCTACACTGTTATGCTTTGTTGAAAATGTCACCCATTGTTAGTTTACTGAATTACTATCAAAATTTCCTCATTTTTATGTGGTACATTTTAATTTAAATAGTAGGTAACCCTAAATTTAAAGTCATATAACAGACCTCTGGCAATAATTTGATAATATTCATCCATACTGCAATGACTTTAACAGTAACTTTTCCAAATTTCCTGTGTAGGGTTATTATATATGTCTACATTTATGTATATGCATATGTATATGTATATGTATTACCTATTATTATCACAAATGTAAGAAGCAACAAATCTCCTAAAACCTATTCCACACGACAGATTTGTCTTTAAGATGCCAAATGGAATGTTCAAGTGCTTTCCAAATGGACAAACCTCTTAAGAGTGCAGAGCTCAACACAGCGTATACAAAGCTAGATACAATTCCTTCTTTAATTAATTATGTATTTTAAGGTTTATTAGTAATAGAAACTTTTTTTTGCTTTTATGACAGTGTGACTCACTTACATTTAAACTGAGACCTAGAAAAAATGCAGAATGTTGATTAAATATTCAATATATTTTAATTAAAATGATAAAAAAAAAATGTAATAAAATAATATCAAATAAAGATAATTAACAGAACTATGGGAAGGAAAGAAATAAAGATATTTATTACTTAAATTATGAACAGTCTATACACAGTGTAATTAGATATCATTTATTAAGCATTTTATACATACAATATTTACAATCCATCTCAGGACTTAATGCTGAAGACTTACCACACACCAGTTATCAGAAGTAAACTGTCCATGTGTTGTTTTAACTCACTTTTGTGTGTGTGTGTGTGTGTGTGTGTGTGTGAGAGAGAGAGAGAGAGAGAGAGAGAGAGAGAGAGAGAGAGAGAGAGAGAGAGAGATGAGAAAAAAGGTGACTATAAGCAGTTGGACAAAGACAGATTTGGGTTTGAATATTTTTAAATGTGATGGGTCACAAGAATCTGTCAAGCTTGTAGTGCTCATGGAGAGAAGACCTTTCTGTGATGAATGATAGGTTATATGATGTAGCAAAGAAACTATCAGACACTAAAGAGAATATTCACTGTCGGGGGAAGGCATGTTCCACATTAAACAAACGCAAAATTGAGTGGAAACATCTGATTTTTACGATAAAAAGAAAAATTATGAGTGTAAATAAAGGAGTGCCTAGAGAACCTAGTGTGTGTGTGTGTGTGTGTGTGTGTGTGTGTGTGTGTGTGTGTGTGTGTGTGTGTGTGTGTGTGTGTGTGTGTATGTATGTGTGTGTGATGTGAGCAACACTGGAGAGTCTAATCTGACAAAAGTTATGACACGGAAAAGTTTCATTTTTACTATTTACAATGTAGAAGTCCAGACGCTGCTGAACCGTAGATAAATAAAAGTCCGCTTGTCCCGTGTTTACTGTGTCGTCCTCATAACGGAGGACTCAGTGAGATGTCCGCGTCATCCTCAATGTCCAGCTCTCTGTCTGAATCGTCTGAAACCTCCGACTCAAGCAACGCGCGTGAGGACGGTGAAGAGGAGGAAGAGGAGGAGCGCGCTGGCCGCAGGTCTGAGGAGCGGGGTTCCTCGAGAGCACAGGTTCTGTCCGCGTGCTCGCTCTCCAGGTCGCGCTTAGAGCCCTGAGGGTTCTCCTGCAGAGAAAAATTAAAAAAATAAGTGATTTACGGTATGATGGTTGTGGTTGTGTATTATTGTTTACTAACAAAATTATTGTTGGTATTATTAGCAACAACAGCAATATTAATAATATTAACAACAACAACAACAACAACAATAACAATAATAATAATAATAATAATAATAATAATAATAATAATAATAATAATAACAATAATATAATAATAATAATAATAATAATAATATAATAATAATAATAATAATAATAATAATAATAATAATAATGCATCACTCTTATTTTGCTGTGTTCATTGCTAATTTTCTTTAGTCAACATTTACTCACTTTCCAATCAATATTATTCATTGTTCTGTCTTATGCGTGTCTATATAAACGTAATAAGTGGAGTATTAGCTTATAATGTAGCAGGTTAAAACTAGTTATGGATAAGTTTGAATGTTTTAACACAAACTTTAATAAGTTTCGTTTGTTTCGTTCTCTCACCTGTTTCAGTCGCCTCCATTTAGCTCTGCGGTTCTGAAACCACGTTTTTACCTGCAGATCACAAACATTAAACATTTTGTAATGACAAAGATCACCATGAGAAGATTAGTCACTGTTCGTGTTCGTATGAAAATATTTGTCCTGACATAAATAAAACATGGCATTTCAATAGAATATATGCTTGTGCGTTTTTAGATTAATGCTCTTCTAATTCTTCATTGCAGAATATTGAATGTGTGAAATATGTTATTTATTTAGCATCCTGCATGTCAGCTTGAAAGTGACTTTTTTTACCTGTCTCTCACTCAGCTGGAGCATCTTGGCCAGTCGTTTTCTTTCCGGTGGTGAGAGATATTTCTGTGTCTCGAACTTTTTCTCCAGCTCTACAGTCTGATCATTGGAGAAGCGCACCTGTCCTCCTTTCCGCTTGTGCAGAGGACGCTGAATGAACGGAGTCCACAGTAAGGGTTTACCTGAACACACAAATCTCAAACATGAGCGCTTAGCTAAAGCAAACAAATAATAATAATAATAATAATAATAATAATAATAATAATAATAATAAAATCATTATTCATTACACACAATAATCATTGTCGTCATCATTATCATCATCATCATCATCATCATCATCATCATCATCATGACATACAGAATAATATACCAATCACATTTTCATTGTGGTGTACAGATTATATGCCTAGTAATAAAGAAACTTGTAAGATATAAGTAACAATTAATTGTGCTTAATTGTTTAATAAGAAAAGCTTAAGGATAAGATTTTTTTCCATTTAAAGGTTTAATGTTAAGCCGTTAAAAAGGTTTAAAATGGTTAAATGTTAAAGGTTTAATGTTAAAACAATTCTTTGCTTGTTTTTTTTTTTTTTTTTTTTTTTTTACTGAATGAAGAAATGAAAGTTACTGAATGGGGGAAATGTTTTTCTTTTTTTTTTCGGTTGAAGGCAGCAAGAGAATTCTGTTACAGACTCGTTGACAGTGTTTACATCCGCTGAAACCTAAGCTGTGAGAAGGCCAGAAGGACTTATGGCAAAATTTCCGCCAATGTGTTTCCTGTTGGTTTATCGACTGAATGGCTTTAACATCCGTCCTTCATCCAGTCACCCAAAAATGCATATACTAACCTGATTTATGTTCCCCGAACAACTCATTTAATTCGCTGTAATCACAGAATATAAACGTTGCGTAAATATCGAGGTTAGTCAGATGAATTTTTGGTAAACGAATAAACTGAAGCCAACAAACTCATATAAATGACGAGTAATTGCTGAATAAAACGTTCTGAATTTCATCATTACGTTATAATATATTAAATTGTAGTTTTTTAACTGTTAACACTGACAGTAAGATTAACTTTCACCTTTAGAGTGTGTAATAAAAATAGACTAAAAGTACATTATACTAAAATTAGGAAAGAAAAAAATACTAAGTATGGAGCGGATTACGATATAAAAACTTGTGAAAAATTCATGAAAAGTTATAATAACTTTATTTGGTTCTCAGTGTTAAACTCCAGCTGTTTTAGTTATTTTAGTTGCTATGAATTCAGAGGCATAAAAGGAAATGAACAATAATCAGAAAAAAACGGATCCCGGCTATCAGAGGCCGAGTGTTTCCTGAATGTGTCTGTATTGAGGATGTCGATAAAAACAATCAGCAGTACGCACGACTCCGCTCCGGAAAACCCTGCACAGCTCCTGAAAGCACATTGGCTCCTATCAAGAAGTTCAAGACTTCCTCCCTACACCGGAAAAGGCACTTAAAACCTCAGACCGAATCACAATGGCTTCACCCAAGGCTGCGTCCCAAACCGCATACTTTAAGGCTTAGTAGGTTATGGCGCACTGAGTAGTGCGTCAAGGTATAGTTTTTATTTAAAGGTATGCTTTTATTTTGGTCTTTTTTGTTTTAAAATAATGTTTAGTATTCAAAACTATGTAGCAAAGTAGTATTCAATCTTACATGAATAATCTTACATAATATTTAAAAATGACATCCCATTTACTGTATTGATCTTGATACATTTTTATTTTCAAAAGATGTTTATATTTATTGTTCTCTTCCTCCCCTTTCTTCTTATCATTCTTATTATTATTAGTAATTCTATTTCTAGAATATATATATATATATATATATATATATATATATATATATATATATATATATATATACATAATATATATGTATATATATATATATATATATATATATATATATATATATATATATATATATATATATATACACATATAAAACAAATGAAACAACTTTCAGTTGTTACAGAGTATTAGACTATGACAGTGCAATGCATTTCCTGAAGTTTCGAAATAAGAGACAATAGCTTCCTCTTTGGTCAGTTTGGTCGAGGTGTATTAACCACACGAGCTGTTGGTAAACATAAGCACAATGAGCGGAAAGTTATTTGGAATAATAATTATTCTTTATCTAAATAAATATATCTAGCCTGTAGACTGAAAGGAGACGAAGTGATATATGTGATGATGATTTCAAAACTCTGGAGTTTATTATGACACTTTAAGAAGGAAATGTGCATTTAAAGAGCTGAGATTTTATAAAAAGCATAACAGCAACAATATAGCATTAAAATAAACATTCGTAAAGACTGTTTAAAAATATTGTATTTTCCGTAAGTAACTTCAACTTTTCATTCTTTGTCCATTTTTTCCTGGTGAAACAAAAAACTCATTTTTATTTCCCCTACTATAAAATACTTTTGAGAGAATGTAAATATTTGTTTGTCACAGTTTTCTGTAAACCCTAGAGATAATAAGTAATCACCCATCATAAGGTTCTTAAGGGAACGTGACATCTGTGCCTTTCAATTTTGAGGAATGAGACCGTGTAAATCTGCTTATTAGGAAAAGCTTGTAATACAACATTAACCATATCATAAAATAAATAGCACAAAAGTATGTTATTGTTTACTTACCGAGCGGGTCGTGTCTGATGAGCGCGTGTGTGTAGTCTCCGAGCAATGCGCGGTGTAACGGGTATAGCGGATTTCCATATGCGGCTGCGGCGGCTGCGGCGAGCGCGGCGTGGTGGTGATGGTGGTGCGGGTGCTGGTGCGGGCTCTGTTGTGGGTGGATTGGTGTCGGCTCGTACACAGTGCTCCTGTAAGGCGACACCCAGCTGGTGAATGATGAGTTCGCTGAGGGTAAAGCCGGTGCGTGGACAGGTGCTGTCGCGGGGGCAAGCGGAGAGCACGCGCTCGGGGTGCCATCACTTCTGCCCAGAATATCTTCAATGTAAAACGGTGTAGGTTGCGCGGGCTGAACCGGGGTCGGTGCGTACAGGGGCACGGGCCTGGCCGCCGGCTGGTACTGCATGGCTCGATGAGTGTGTGTATGTTTGTGTATATCTGTGTGTGTATATATCCACTGATCAGAAAGTTAGTAACTGTTATGATTGTTGTGTTTTCCTTTATATGCCCTGTAGGGAAACGCGTCACTCTTGAGCCACCGCCCACCGAGTCACTCAGTTCAGTCGGGTTAGTGATCTGAAGCAGCTTGAGGGAGGAGATCGACTTCCGGCAGGTACATTTCTATCTTCTGATTGGTGCAGAAATGGGCAGGCAAAGCGCAGGGTCTTAACACACCTGCATGATAATACTGTGTAGGAGAAATAATAATAATAATAATAATAATAATAATAATAATAATAATAACAATAATAATAATAATTATTATTATTATTATTATTATTATTATTATTGGTAGTAGTAGTAGTAGTAGTAGTAGTAGTCATCATCATCATCATCATCATCATCATCATCATCATTGCGCTGATTGCAATCTAAGAAAAAGTATTGGTTCTTCAAATGGTTCTTTGTATACTGTTAAGGGTTATAGTCTCTTTTAACCCTTAGAGGTCTGGTGCCTTAAGACCCTGGAGATGTTTTGATATATCATGTTCTTGTTATTATTTCAGTAGCCTATAGCATATTAATGGCAAAACTCTCATTAAACAATATTCAACTAGATTTAGATCTGCTAAAATAATATGCAAGCAACATGCATGTGTATGTTTTTTTATTTTTAAGAAAATAGTAATAAAACAATTTTTTTAGATATTGAGACAGGTCCATAAAAAACTTTCCTGTTCATTCATTCATTCTATGCATCATTTACATAAAACAAAACATTGATCAACATGTGTATAACACTTTTTGTTTAAGTGGCTGTATGCGAGAAATTGTCAAAGGGCATGAATATTGATGGTATTATCACACCTGTGGAGTTAATGACCCAAACCCAAATTGGTCTATCAAGGACGAATGGTACTGTTGAGGTAGTAGTGAGCTTGTAACCTATATCTAGATTAGAGTGCATGAGCTGAGACAGAAAAACTGTACACATCATTATTTTCATGCATATTACATGAACAATGAAAACTATTCTCAGTTCGTGTAATATGCACACAGTAATGATGTGTACAGTTTTTCAGTCTCAGCTCATGAACCCTAATCTAGACAAAGTTCTGAGTTAGTGTTCTATCATTGCATCACAGACATGAGAAATATGTCTATAAAAGCACATTTCTCGTGTCTGTACGTATTACAGTAGGAGACAATAAAGTATGTCCTGTTTGTTTTGTTTTTTTCATTTACAAAATCACAACATTTTATTTTTAAGCAGATACAAATATAAGTAGATCTGTTGCAGTTTAGAATGATGTCTTCTTTCTTTATGACCATGTGGTGTTGTCATGACACCTGTTTCTAATCCATTCAACACACAGGATATTTGTTGTTGTTGATGATGATGTTGTTATTGTTGTTGTTTTTCACAACCTTCTCACAACCTTCATTCAGCTGGTTAGAAAATATATCATGTCAACCTTATCACTGAAACGTTGTTTAAAACGTTTATGTTTTACTTTTTTTATTGCAGATATCAGGAGGATCATTCTGCAATAAACAAACACCACCACCATCATAACCACCACCACCAACATCACCACCATCATCATCATCATCATCACCACCACCATCAGCAGCAGCAGCAGCATCATCACCATCACCACCACCACTACTACTATAATAATAATAATAATAATAATAATAATAATAATAATAATAATAATAATAATAATAATAATAAACTTTGCATTGGGATAACAATAGATAGGTACGCAGATAAACAAGATGACATTATTGGACCACATGACTTTAACGGATTTCCTCACGATCGTCAAAGCTGTCTTAATCCCGATACAGCCTGTTATCCATTTGTTAAATTGACTGCATTAAGATTAAAGGACAGTAGCAATAGGTGTTATCATCCATTTGTGGCCTGACAAAGGCTTGATGAGGTCAAGAGAGACCTGAGGGACAAAAAACCGATCACACTGTGCTGACGGCCGCTAATATCACACTGCGTCTCTCTCTCTCTCTCTCTCTCTCTCTCTCTCTCTCTCTCTCTCTCTCTCTCTCTCTCTCTTTCTCTCTTTGTCACACACACACACACACACACACACACACACACACACACACACAGGAAGACTTTAATATATCACTGTAATTAAGATGTACTATATCATAATTATATTCTTATTACAATCATACAGGTTCAAACAAACAAATTAGTTATTCTGGATGAAACAGGACATTTTAAAAATCGATCAGAAAATGGAAATGTAGTTTATTTATTTATTTATCTTTTTTTTTTGTCTTTTTAATACAAAATCCACTCCACCGTTTTACGTCATGGCCAGATGCTGTCAAAATCAATCAATCTGTGTGAACATTTAGGTATAAAAGGAAGAAAATCACGTGTCTGATTATCACTAACTGTGTCACAGAAAGTCAAATCGTGATTAATGTGCTTTCATTAAACATTAAAGCTTCTCTCAACTCTTTCAGAAACGAATATATTACAATGAACAAATCCAGGACCGCTTTGAAATGCGGAAACGCAGGAGGAGAAATGGGCTGTTATCACATCATACACCGTTAACATGTTATTTAGGAAACAAAGTAAACCAGCTCCATCCGCATTGGCGGAGAGTGAAGAAAGAGTCGTGCGCGTGCAGACAAGGTGAACACACACACACACACACACACACGCACGCACGCACGCACGCACACACACAAGGTGAACACACACACACACACACACAAGGTGAACACACACGCAAACGCGCACAAGGTGAACACACACGCACACACGCACGCACAAACACACACAATGTGAACACACACGCAAACAAGGTGAACACACACATACATACACACGCACATACGCAGATACACAAACACGCACACACACACACACACACACACACACACACACACACACACACACACACACACACACACACACACACAAGCATGCGTTTCGCCATCCAGCGGTTTTAATGTGCAATCAGTGAACACTGAAAATCAATCTAACAACAACAAAAAAAATAGATAGATAGATAGATAGATAGATAGATAGATAGATAGATAGATAGATAGATAGATAGATAGATAGATAGATACTTTATTCATCCCATAAAGTGGGAAATTAACAAATTCCAGCAGAAATGGCCAACTTAAATAAATTCTAAAAAATCTAAAAGTAATAAATAAAGAGTTTTGTTGGTGTCACAGAATGCAACTTGAAATGAAGGTAAATGAAGGTTATCTCAAAACGTAAGTAAACACCATCACTCCTATGAACAAGCACTATCATTACATTCAATTCAATCTAATTGACTTTAATTTCTATAGCACTTTCCTAATGAACAGAGCAAAATGTTTGACCAACATCCAAAGATAATAAAAGTCACTCTACAGTAATAGCAAGCTTGGATAAGAGTCATTACAGATCTAGACCCAAAATTAAACACAACACCTCTACAACACAATGTTCTATAAAATAACTGCTATAAAATAAGTACATGAAAAATAAATGCTTCTTTATACTCTTTAGTATAAATCTGCACTGTATTGGTGCATATGTTGTGTACATATATTTACAAGCATCCCCTTCTCTGCACAATACTTCATACATTGTTTACACTGTCCTGTCGATTTTAGTCCTCAGCACTGTTTTGTTTATGTAGCACCAGGTCCAAGAGATATGTACTGCAGCAGCTAAATATGGTTAAAATTACAGTGAAAGTAATAAGTAATTGACTTGACTTGATGGTGGACTGGTAATGAATTATTATTATTATTATTATTATTATTATTATTATTATTATTATTATTATTATTATTATTATTATTATTATTGTTGTTGTTGTTGTTGTTGTTGTTATTATTATTATATAATAACAACAACAATAATAATAATAATGTATAATTGTTATTGTATGGTGAGGTTGTGGTCACCTACAAGTTGCATTCTGTGAAACCAAAAAAACTCTTTATATATTAATTTTAGAGTTTTTAGTATTTATTATTTATTGTATTACTTATTGCCCAAGTTGCCCATTACTGCTGGAATTTGTGAATTTCCCACTGGGATTATTATTATTATTATTATTATTATTATTATTATTATTATTATTATTATTCTAAAAAGTAAAAAATATTTTTTCTAAGTTCTAAAATAAAACTGCGACTAAGAATGGATAACTACATAACTTATTTTTCTTCTTGCTTATTTTAAAACACTTTACCCCAATTATTTTGTCAATTTCCATTTTCATTAAAAATGGCCCTCATATGACTGCACAATACTCATGCACTCATAAAACCTTGTGTGTAAATCTGTGTATCGTCACAACACAATCAAATCACCACCAAACTTTTCATCGGATGTGCCAGTACAAATCAATCAGATCAGAGAGAGAAACATTAAAGATGCTTGTGTAGATGTTCTTACAGTTTTACTCTCAAGTGTCCCTCATTAGACAGCTGATGACTTCAACAGATTCGACTTTAAGTTAAAACTATCATGAATTCAAAAATTAATTCTGATGCTTATAATCATATTATAAGTTGCTCAAAAGATCAATAGCTCCTGTTTACACAATTGTACTTTTGACTCTATTGTATACAGAAGAGAAATGATTTCTAATCACAATATCAAGGTTTCTTCCACTATTACCTCTGGGTTGCTCATTAGGGATAAATGTTAATATTATAACCTCATATATGTCTTTATATCGTTCTGTAAAGCTGCTTTGTTACCAAGAATGTTAAAAGAGCTATAGGAAAACAGTAGAACTGAAGAAAATTATTTGTAAATAATTAGCAAAGAAAACAATTTGTAGCTATAAACAAAGAAAGAAACAAACAAACAATGAAATACGTTTGAATTAAGTTCTTACTTTGATTTGTTTTGTTAATAAAATGGTGTAATATGAACCACGTGACATTAACATTTTTATTTTATTAACATACACAGATTATATATGCAATTACTGTGAACGTCAGGTTCGGTCTTTTATTTTGACGTGTCGCATTCGTGTTACTTCTAATTGTTTCCCCGGAACAAATATCCATGTGTCTTAAATCAACTACCAACTACAATTTCCTGACTTTGTAAATTATTTTATAATACCACGGGTTACCGGATTAGAACAGACTTAGGGCATTTATATCATTTTAATTTTTAATTTTTTTGTTGTTATCTACACTTAATTATCCAGAACTAGTTCAATAATTCAGCCAGAAGTTCATATATATACATATATATATATACGTATATATGTATATATATATATATATATATATATATATATATATATATATATATATATATATATATACGTATATATGTATATATATATATATATATATATATATATATATATATATATATATATATACGTATATATGTATATATATATATATATATATATATATATATATATATATACATACATATATATATGTATTTTAATTTGAGTCAGAATCCATGTTGTCTTTTGTAGGAGAGACAGCACTACTGTAACAGGCTTATTTTCTCTGAACACATGCATGCAACTGTGATTTTATTTAATATGTCTGTTTATTCACTGTGTGGTCAAAAGTTTCTGGACCATCATACCATATGTGCTTATTACATTTATCCAGAGCGACTTACATTACCTAATTCTTTTTTTTTATACATCTGAGGGTTAAGGGCTTTGCTCAGGGGCCCAACAGTGGCAGCTTGGTGGACCTGGGATCTGAACACACAACCTTGTAATTGGTGGCCCAACACTTTAACCACTAGACTACAACAAGCCCATTAAACATCTCATTCCAGATTAAGTTCCTCTTTACATTTGTAATAAGTTCCACTTCTCTGTTAAGTCTTTCCACAAGATTTAGAAGTTTGGTGAGGTGACTTGTGTTCAACACCACCACTGAGTTCAGCACTGATATCAGATGAGGAGGTCTGGAGTGAAGACATCGTTCCAATTTATCCCAAAAGAGTTTATTGGGGTTGAGGACAGGGATTAGTGCAGGACACAAATTATTTTACTCCGGACTTCATGGATCTTGCTTTGTGCACAGGGGCCTTGTCATGCTGCAACAGGAATTTTAGTTGCAGTCAAGGGAAATCGCAATGCTACAGCAAACAAAGACTTTCTAAACAACTGAGTGTTTGTAGCAACAGTTAGGGAAAGAGCAGGACAAATTTCCACATACTTCTGACTAAACTCAACGGTATACAAACTAAGTAATAAATGTATTATGTTTTAATGGATTTAATTAATATTAACATAAGTTTAAGGTGCTTTTTGAGAGGTGTTTGTTTTCAACTGTGAAAACTAGTGAACAAATAACAATATAGGTAAATATGCAATTGCTAAAAAAAAAAAAACATACAGGTGCAATTTTATATCTGTTTATTTTTATTTTGACTCCCAGTTATTTACATATGCAATTTTGAATCGGTTTGGGACGCACCCGGTGCCTCCATTATATATGTCCGCCCCTCTTATATCTGTGCTGGTTGGCTCACGTTGGTTCCGCCCTTGTGTCAGAGCTTGAGCTAACCAGCACCATGTACCGCACCGCGCTTAGAAACCTGCAGCGATTTAACAGCCACGCTTCGGCTCTTCCGCGCTGCGCTGCCACTAAAACCACCAGCCGGGCACCAGGATTATCACACAGCTGCCTCAGGATGGTACGGTCATATTTTACTGTGTTTAAATACAATGTCAAGTTTCCCGTATAGCTGAAGATGACCTTTTTCATTACTTAGCCTAGCATAGATGATATTTATAAACCATAACCGTTTTCATACAAATCCCGCCTTGTTCGCTAGGATTGGCCAGTCATCACCAATCCGGCAACGAGTTAGTGAAGTTAACCAATCGTGTTGCAGGTGGAAGTCTGCTTTAGCCAATCATATTGTAAGGGGTGGGGTTTGCTGTAAACGGGTCTGTAAAATATTTTTGGCAAATTAGCGTCAATTAAACATTAGCCTGTGTGTGTGTGTGTGTGTGTGTGTGTGTGTGTGTGTGTGTGTGTGTGTGTGTGTGTACTCCTAGTTTATATTTTGGTGATATATAGTTTTTTTTGTATTAATTGTTTGTACATATGAGTGACTAACATTAAAAAGTTTTACACAAGGTCAAAGTCTGCAGCTGATTTTCTGACTTTAAGGAAAAGTAAAAACATTTGCAACTAAAAGTATTTATGACAAAATTTATCATGATACTGATGTTGTATCGCCCAGACTTATGTACAGCCTTCTGTATTATGAATGTAATCCAAATCTCACGAGTTATAAATAAGTGTGTGTATGTGTGTGCGCGAGAGTGTGTGCGCGCGCGCGTGTATTTGTGTGTACGTGTGTGTGTGTCAATCAATATGTTGTTGTTGTTGTTGTTTTATGTTAATGTGTATATTTTGGTTGATGTTTTTGTATTTTTGGCTCATGGTCTTTCTCACTGTGTCTCTTAGACAAGTTCAGAGTCTTACAGAATAGAAAAGGACACTTTCGGGGAGCTGAAAGTCCCCAGTGATAAATACTATGGAGCTCAAACTGTGAGGTCCACCATGAACTTCAAAATCGGTGGTGTGACCGAGAGGATGCCGGTGAGTCGTACAGCAGGGGGACAGAGCTTGTGTCATGTAGTTTAACAATAATGTGGTGTTTTACATTCCAGCATTATAACTTTGTGTGTATTATATCAATACAACTGGAGTAAAGCTTTCACTGTGTGAGGAAATCACACTTAGATATCAAGGTTTTAGTCACTATTTAATTGTTTTAGGAAGCATTTAGGTGTAAATGGATGTTATAGACAGACATGACAGACAGACATTTTGGCTGAAGAGTTTTGTGTGCGTGCGTGTGTCTGTGCGTGCGTGCGTGTGTCTGTGTGTGCGTGTGTCTGTGCGTGCGTGTGTCTGTGCGTGCGTGTGTGTGCGTGCGTGTGTCTGTGCGTGCGTGTGTCTGTGCGTGCGTGTGTCTGTGCGTGCGTGTGTCTGTGCGTGCGTGTGTCTGTGCGTGCGTGTGTCTGTGCGTGCGTGTGTCTGTGCGTGCGTGTGTCTGTGCGTGCGTGTGTCTGTGCGTGCGTGTGTCTGTGCGTGCGTGCGTCTGTGTGTCTGCGTGCGTGTGTCTGTGCGTGTGTCTGTGCGCGTGCGTGTGTCTGTGTGTCTGCGTGTGTGTGTGTATGTGCATGATTCAGATCCAGGTAATTAAAGCGTTCGGCATTCTGAAGAGAGCAGCAGCTGAGGTGAATAAGGACTACGGCTTGGACACCAAGATTGCTGACGCTATTGTACAGGCTGCAGATGAGGTACTGAAAAATCTCATAGCTCATAATCGTGCAGGAAAAATCAGAAAATTGTTAATTGACATCAGTTTATTATTGTAGGGCTGCTTAGGGTCAATACCCCTGTAATGAGTGTAAAAATAAATTGCAATGCAAAATTGTAAGACATCTAGAAATCTGATTCATGTCGTGTATATGAGCATTTTATTAATTGTCCACTGAATGCAATCAAATAAAACATTTTGATGTGGGAGAATAAATACATTTATTTATTTATTTATTTTTAAGAGGGCAGTGTTAGTTCAGTGGTGAAAGTGTTGGACTACTAACTGGAAGGTTGTGAGTTCTAATCTCAGGGCCACCAAGATGCCACTGCTGGGCCCCTGAGCAAGGCCCTTAACCATTAATATGCTCAGCTGTATAATTGTAAGTCACTCTGAATAAACTTGACTGCCAAATGCTCCGATCGTATCAGTTTGGGATTTATATCATTTTATTTAGACAAAATGCACCTTGTTTTGTATTGTTTAAGATTCAGAAATAAGAAAGGAGACAAAAATAAATAAAAAAAACTGGTGACGGACCAGTTGTTTGCAGCTGCCGTAGCATTAATGCTAACAGGAAGTAACTTGTTTCCTTAAAGGTGGGGTCTCCGATATTTGAGAATTGCTTCAGAAAACATTTTCAGAGTCGGGCCGACAAGCTAAACAAAACAAACGTGTAGCCAGTGAGCAGAAAGGGGCGGGTCTTGTCCATATGGGCGGAGAGAGTGTTCAGTGCGCATGTGAGACATTAGCAGAAAGCGGTTTTAACATTGACGTGGAGGATAAAAACAAAGAAAGGAAGTGAAGAAAGGCTTACGATAAGGAAACTCGAATCTGTGAATATGTTCACATGCACACTGAACACTCTCTCCGCCTATATTGACAAGACCCGCCCCTTTCTGCTCATTGGCTACATGTTCGTTTTGATTTTTGTTTTGTTTGGTGACTTAACGCAGTTTTCAGAAGCATTTCTCAAATATCGGGGACCCTACCTTTAATGTTCCACTTGCTATAAATGGATAAAAAGTGTGAAGTTATTTTACTTATTAAAATAACTTCACACTTTTTAAGTTTGAATACTAATAATAATAATAATAATAATACTAATACTAATCCACTATGGTGTATTAGTATTCTTTTTCTTTTTTAAATAGTACATGTTCAGGCACGGTAGCTTAGTGGTTAGCACGTTTGCCTCACACCTCCAGGGTTGGGGGTTCGATTCCCGCCTCCGCCTTGTGTGTGTGGAGTTTGCATGTTCTCCCTGTGCCTCGGGGGTTTCCTCCGGGTACTCGGGTTTCCTCCTCCGGTCCAAAGACATGCATGGTAGGTTGATTGGCATCTCTGGAAAATTGTCCGTAGTGTGTGATTGTGTGAATGACTGAGAGTGTGTGTGTGCCCTGCGATGGGTTGGCACTCCGTCCAGGGTGTATCCTGCCTTGATGCCCGATGACGCCTGAGAGGTAGTTCGGATAAGCGGTAGAAGATGAATGAGTGAGACTGAGCACATGTTCATGTTTGTAGAAGCTGACGAGATTTACGTTGTTGTATCTCCAACTCACACTGAGTCTCCATGCCCAGGTGTCTGCTGGGAAACTGGACGAACATTTCCCCTTGGTGGTGTGGCAGACGGGCTCAGGAACGCAAACCAACATGAACGTCAACGAGGTGATCAGCAACCGGGCCATCGAGATCCTCGGGGGCAAACTGGGCAGTAAAGACCCCGTTCATCCCAACGACCACGTCAACAAGAGTCAGGTGGCTGAATATCCTTAAATATTCTTCATATATATCTTTATATCTTTAAACACCCTTTAGGAAGAAAAGCTCAAGAAGTGTTTTAATTCATTAATCTAAGCATTTAATTAACGGGGAAAATATTTATATATAATTTTATTTTTCATTTATTAAATGCTTAGATTAATTAATTTATAAATATATAAACACATTTATTCACCTCAGCTTTTTAACAAGTCCACTTTATTGAATGATTGTATGCTTAAAACTGCTTTTAAGAATACATTTTTTTTTTGTATTTATTTTATTTCTTCTTAATTTCTTTTATTTCTCTGAATGATTTCTGTTGATTTTATACATTTTCATATTTTATTTTTCATGTATAGTTGCATTACTATTATTGTTTTATTTTATTTTTATCTTTTCCGTTGTGATCCGTTTTATGTATACAAATATTATAATAATAATAATAATAATAATAATAATAATAATCAGACTATTTCGGTGTGTTTTTCTCTTGTACGCCTGTCTTCATTCATTTCTTAATTAATGAATCTTATACATATGAACTCAATTAAAAATCTGTTTTATGTACTAATCTACCTACTGTACATTACAGAACTTCGTGTTTAAGTATGTTTAAGAAAGGACGCTTGTGTATGATGCTCACTAGTATCAGTTTAATTAGAACACAGATTATTTGTCACTGAACAGTTCAAAAGTAATAAGTTTATGTTGATTCACTATTGTATTATTTTATAAAATCTATCTTGATTCTATTTTTCTCTGGCTTTTAACAGCCATAATTTTGTGTGTGTACGTGTGTGTGCGTATGTACGTGTGTGTGTATGTGTGTGTACACGTTCCAGAGCTCCAACGACACCTTCCCCACCGCCATGCACATTGCTGCAGCTAAAGAAGTGCATGAGGTGCTGCTGCCTGGCCTGCAGGCGCTCCACGATGCTCTCGCCTCCAAAGCCGAGGAGTTTAAGGACATCATCAAAATCGGTCGCACACACACACAGGATGCTGTGCCTCTGTCACTCGGACAGGTAAAAAAAAATCTACATGGTGGTCGTATTTATACTAGTAATAAATTACGATCAGTTTACAATGTATAGAAAACTAGTTTAAATCAAATGAAGGTTCTTGATTATTTGAAGTTACAAAAATTACAAGTATTAACAGTAACATTGTGTGTGTGTGTGTGTGTGTGTGTGTGTGTGTGTGTGTGTGTGTGTGTGTGTGTGTAGGAGTTTGGAGGCTATGTGCAGCAGGTGAAATACAGTATTGAACGTATGAAGGCGGCGATGCCCAGAGTGTATGAGTTGGCAGCAGGCGGCACCGCAGTAGGCACGGGACTAAACACTCGCATCGGGTTTGCAGAGAAAGTGGCTGAACGAGTCTCAGCACTCACAGGTTACACACACACACACACACACACATCCATGGATACACTACATCAGATCTATAAAACTGTTGTGTTCTTTCACATTTTTTTTTGGAATTCATGCTAGCACCAAGTGCAAGAAATCCCATCTGCCTCTTGCACACAGCGAATAGTTTCTGCTGCTGATCTTTTAAATTTAGTTATACAAGAAGAACATAAGTCCAATCCAAGAGAGAAAAAATGTACAACCTAGAATACTGAAATAACTCAAAAATGCCTGTTTCTTATACAGCTTCACATCTCTGTTGATATTGTGTTGATTTGATGTTTCGTATGTTCTTGTAATATTTAGTGTGCTATATGAAACGCTGTAGAAACCTGACGTTGTCATTGTGATCGTTTCCAGGTCTACCATTTGTGACCGCACCAAATAAGTTCGAGGCTCTGGCGGCCCACGATGCCCTGGTGGAGCTGAGCGGCGCTTTAAACACGGTGGCCGTCAGCATGATGAAGATCGCCAACGACATTCGCTTCCTGGGCTCAGGCCCTCGCTCAGGTCTCGGGGAGCTCATCCTGCCAGAGAACGAGCCCGGCTCCAGCATCATGCCTGGTGAGTGACGGGCTCGTCAACCAATCACATCACAAGTCACTGAAAGCAGTGTGATTGGATATTAGTCTTACTTACTCTCACTTTTTTGTGTGTTTATATCTTGAATATCCTTCACATTTATATCTATATATTCTTCAAATACCCTATAATAATAATAATAATAATAATAATAATAATAATAATGCATTCTAAATTAACATATATTAATGTTATTTTTAAATCTTTATATTTAGAATGTTTTTTATTGTGCAACACTAAAAGAAAAAAAAGATATTTATAGCCTGTTTAGTTTTTTTACATTTAATTGTTTTTATTTTATTTTTTAATTTACTTTTTTTAAAATAACGCCTGTTTTAAGCATGTGCAGTACTTCCCTTCCAGTACTATTTGGCTCTTCCTCTGCACTTTTGGAACCGTTGTAAAGTTTCAAGTCTCCTTTTAGACGCTCTCTGAACTCTGACCTCCCCGGTATGCAGCACCGTAAAGGGCAGTGACCGAGAAAGAACCTCACGAAGATCCTCATTCTCTTTTCAGCATTCAGCAGCACATGAAAATGAGAAAATTGACTCCATTAGAAAATGTTATAGTTTATGTTATATCTGTTTGTACAGTACGTGTCAATCTTGATGGAATCTGAACTGAAAGTGAAGTGCACAAATCTTATACTTCTTCTTTGGTTATTATGAAATCATTCTATTCGCTAATGTCATCTCAGTGTGATAGCATTTAACATATCTGAGCTGACCTAAGGCATTTTCACCTGTTCTTAACACCTAACTTAAAGGTGGGGTCTCCGTTGTTGGAAAGCCAGTGTTGACATTTGAAATCACCAAAACAAACACACCCCTAACCCAAATGGGTCCCACCCCTGTATTGATAGCTCCGCCCACACATACATACGTAACCCAGGCAACTAATGGAAAGAAATGTGTCTTTATCATAGCTGAAGGGAAGAACAATACGATTGCAGATAAACAAACAAGCAAAAATGACACACAAGCATAATCATGTAAAGGACAAAGGCATATATTAGTTCTGTGTAACAAAGCAAAACCAACGTTACTCACCTATCAAGCAGGAAAAAAGCACCTCGGCGTCCCATCACAGGCCTTCCTGCTCCTTCAGTTCTCTCCAGCGCTGGAAAGCTGATCCTATATTAACACGTCCTACTTCTTACCTTATCGTAAGCCTTTCTTCACTTTCTTTCTTTGTTTTTATCCTCCATGTCAATGTTAAAACCGCTTTCTGCTAATGTCACACATGCGCACTGAACACTCTCTCCGCCCATATTGACAAGACACGCCCCTTTCTGCTCATTGGCTACACGTTTGTTTTGTTTTTGTTTTGTTTGCCGGCCCAACTGATTTTTCTGAAGCATTTCTCAAACAACCGAGAGCCCACCTTTAATGCTGACCGAATTACTATTACAAGGTTTTCATGGTTACGTAAAATGTATATATTACATTTTTTTTGTTTTATTTTTAAACACCATTCTTCCTTTCCATTATATTTAAGCCAATAATTAATTGATTTAGAATTTTTTTGTTTTTTATGAATATTGGCTCCCTTAGTCTGCCATAGTGATGAAACATAGGTGTATTGATGACTGGAGATGTTCCAGGTGATAAAACAGGTGTTGGTGTACATGTGTGTATCTGAAACAGGTAAAGTGAATCCCACACAGTGTGAGGCCATGACCATGGTGGCTGCTCAGGTGATGGGGAACCACGTGGCCGTCACAGTCGGAGGCAGCAACGGACACTTCGAGCTCAACGTGTTCAAGCCGATGATCGTTAGTATCGTCCGCCTCCGCACACTCATTCTGCTTTTTTATCTCCTCACTAGTCTTTTAACATCTACTGTTACATCTGTAAACACTATAGAACTGTAGCGAGCAAACATTTGATCGTTCTGATAAAACAGTAAAATGGTTTTTACATGTTTTTTTTTTTTCTATAGTATGTAAAACGAACGTCGGACAAAATCCGGGCAGCAAAACTGTGTGAATATAATCTAAGGATATTTCTCTGGATCTGAAATTTTTTTTTAACATTTCCTCGGTAACGTTTCATTTAGTCCATGCAAACATTACTCAGAACTTGAGTATCGTTGAATGAAACACATAAAGAGGAAAAAATTCAGCTCATTAGACTGTGGTGTGTAATTTATTCAGCCTACCAAAGATTTTGCTTTCTAAAGTACCTAAGCTACCATTAAGGAAAGATAATAACCATATAAGGATGGAAGAAACAAATATTCTAGGCTTTGGATGACTGATGATCGTATCAGGAATCACAGAGAGTCTGTCGCTCGTGATCGTTCTCAAAGTTGAATGATTTTAATTTAAACGTAACTTTAAGATCTGCACAAAGTTGTTACGTCATAATGTTTTCCTGTTTATAATGTTTTGTATCCTATAACATTAAAGGTGGGGTGCAAGATGTTTGAGAAATGCTTCAGAAAACCGAGTCGGGCCGACAAACAAAACAAACGTGTAGCCAATGAGCAGAAAGGGGCGTGTCTTGTCGATATGCAGCGGAGAGAGTGTTCAGTGCGCATGTGTGACATTAGCCAAAAGCGATTGAAACATTGACATGGAAGATAAAAACAAAAAGCAAAAAAAGGTTTACGATAAAACAAGAAGCAGGACCCGTGTTAATATAGGATCAGCTTTCCAGCGCTGGAGAGAACTGAACGTCTTCCGAGTGAAACGGAGCTAAACTTTTCACGGTACAACACACAGTACTACAAAAACACATATGTATTAACATAGTATTACTCATTGAGTTCATTTATTGATAAAAATATCCCCTCGGCCAGCCGCCCCAGCAGGTTCCACCATGTTAGTTGCCTGGGTTACGTATGTATGTGTGGGGCGGAGCCATCAAAACAGGGGTGACACCCATTTGGGTTAGGGGCGTGTTTGTTTTGGTGATTTCAAATGTCAACATTGGCTTTCAAACATCGTGCACCCCACCTTTAATGGTCTGACGTCTGAGCAGAGCAACAAATCCTCTAAAAAATAAAACGCACTTAAACAAATTAACAAAATTAAAACAAAAAGACGTTATCACGGCCGCTTCACAAAAGCATCACAAAGTATTTCTGCTGCCGTAATTTTATTAAAATATTATAACGTGTCTGAAGTTATAAAATGACACTTTAATGACTTGTAAATAGTATGTCTGGCCATGCACGCAGGAGTCTGAATTGTCATAGGTTTATTTTTTTTTAGTTTTTTTAAAAACTATTTCTAGAGCAAATTAATTGAAGCCTTTATTTCAAGATTTAATAGCTTTATATTCATTTAATGGCCTTTTGTGCCACACAAGAGTCCTTGATATGTGTTTATTTTACTGCTTAACTCCTTGTATGATGTTCAAAAAACTGTAATCAAAAACCAAACCAATCTATAGTTACATCCCTAAAACACAATATAAAAACAACTGTGCCTTTTATACACACACACACACACACACACACACACGCTCGCTTGCTCACATTTTTAGACCTGTTACTGTATATACAGGATTTGAGTTCATCGCTATTTCTTACGTCTCTGTCTCTCTGCACAGATTAAGAATGTTCTGAACTCCGCCCGGTTGCTAGGCGACGCCTCGGTTTCCTTTACTCAAAACTGCGTGGTTGGAATTCAGGCGAACACGGAACGGATCAACAAACTGATGAACGAGTCTCTGATGCTCGTCACCGCTCTCAACCCTCACATAGGCAAGTACAGTGTCATTGCTCGACCACCATGGGGCGCTCCTTTACAAGCTTAAGACCGTCTAGCTTCTCTGGTTCGTACTTATACACTCTTCCTTACTCTGTATAGTTTTATACATCTATTGTTGTGTGTTTCACTGCTTATCTCAGAAAAAGTTAGTTTCACCTAATAAAAACAAAGCCTAATATTAACAGCAGCGTCACCCAGAATAGAAGAAGACTTGAGATCAATGTGCTGGGGCAGCTATGATATAGCAGCCCTGGAGCAGAGAGGGTTAAGGGTCTAACGGTGGCAGCTTGGAGGTGTTGGGATGTGAACACATGACCTTTCAATCAACAACCTTTAACTATTTCATCCATAATATCCATAATATCTTCTCAGGAAAGAGATGCTTCATTCATTATGTACACTACGTAATAAAGGTAGACTCGTATGAGCTTATCGACCATCCCGTTCCAGATTTAGTATTTCTCTGCTGTTATAATAAGCTGCTCTGTTCTGGAAAGGCTTTCCATGAGATGTTGGAGCATGGCTGTTGGGATTCGTGTTCCTTCAGCCACAAGAGCATTAATGAGGTCAAGAGGGCTGTCAGCACTCTAACTTATAAACCTGTATCTTTTACGTGTGCTATGCAGACAGAATACCACGTCTCATCTCATAGCTGAAGCATCGATGACTCAAAGAAACAGTTAGATGGATGGATGGATAGATGGATGGATAAAGGGGGAGGACTGTGGGACAACGCATTATTCACTTACACTCAAACCTGTGTTTCTTCACTCAGTCACACCTCCAAGCCTGAGTCTGCTTAACGATCACACAAGTGTCAATCACACCTAGTGTTTATTTCCCACTCTTCAGAAGAACCCAAAATCCGTCAGGATCTGTGAAATACTTTCAATCTAAAAGCAGTAGATCAGTCAGAAACGTGTGGGAAAAGACTCCCATGCTTTACAAGGCGAAATATCGACGTGGTCTTCTATTTAAATGAAACTACAGACGTTCTGTTCTGAACTGGAATCTACTTCTCCGATGCACACATCCTCCACACAAGTAAAAGGTCTAGCAAGTCTCCCAAATGTGAAAAAGGAGAAAATCAGATTTAAAGATTCGATCCCAGTTTAACCAAAATGCACATACGTATCTAAGAGGCTGTTCTGTTAAATTGTCATCACCAGAAAGCCTCGGAACGGTATTAAACACAATTCTATTTGTTTTGGTGAAATATGGTCATGGGGGAAAGAAATTACAACCTCCTGTAATTTTGTTTTTATTAATCTGTGTCTAAATGACAATTGTGTGCCCCTCATTGCACCGGCGTCTATAAACAAAGAAATGAAATAATTAAAAAAAAAAATCAATATGTAATCAGAAACCAGGGAGGAAAAATAAGTACACTCTTCGTAATTCCACAGTGATTGTGTGTGCATGTGTGTTAAATTCAAGCAGCTAATATTCACTCAGTCTAGCAGGCCTTAACACTTACTCAGGACCTTCATCAGACTTGCAAATACAGAAGTGACACATTGCCTATTCTTGCCATGGCCCAGCCAAGCAGCCATTAGTTCTGTCCCCAAGCAGCTGTCGAGAGCCTTTGAGAGTCTTAACACACACACACACTTTAAAGCACCCACCATGGATAACTGGCATGTTGCAGAACACTTGTGTCCGTTCTTATCTGCCAAGGGCTGGCCTGGCTGCAAGTACTTTATTCTGCAGGAGACGCGGCTGATTCCACCAGTTTAATCACTTCTTCTTGGCCTTCAGTGGCATATCAGGTGCCCAGTTGGACCACCACATCAGGAATTATGGCAGATGAGACTGGACACTTCTGGTGTAGAGATCTGAGACTGCTGGACATGACTTTTCCAGCCACTGAAAGCAGGATGAGAATTCAAATCCGATTATTTTCTGGTGGAGTAACTAGATTGAGCAGCAAACAGGCATTAATGAGATGAGGAGGATTTGTTCTTGCAGGGCTGGAACAGTTTAACAGGGCTCAGTTTAGAGGGCTGTTAATGCTGGCTGAGTAAGTATAGACAATAAGGTCAACAAGGACAAAAAAAAAAGAGAATGGATGGTTTAAAAAAGCTCTCGAGGATGTTCCTGAGATCACTTGGATGATATGCCACAAACCCCCCCCCCAAAAAGCCTTTGCTTGGTTACTGGATCTTACGCCGTGTTGTGCCAATTTAGTACCATCGTGACTGAGATGAGAAATCTGTCAGTGTTTGAAATGTTTATTAAAATCATAAGGTCTGAGTTGTTCTTCAAGCCACCTATAAGAGGACGGCACCTGATGATGCAAAAAATGATCCTTATTACCTTACAAGCTCAAGTGTCACTTTCATAAGACCCTGCATTGTGCCTGAGCCTGGATTGTGTTGACTGACATGAGCAGAATATGCTGTTCTTTTTATTATAGATTACATCTATATAGATCGACGTTCAATAATTAAAGCTCATGGCACGATACGATCTCACAATGTAATAAGTACACTGTGGTGTATTTTGTTATATTAATGACACTACATTTCATGTTCGTATATCATTTTGCTCAGTTCTATGATTGTCTACAGATTAGTCAGTTGATCAACAGCAAATATCTTTAAAACCACGCATGCACAATATCTTGCGATAACTGTGACACTTTTTGACTGCATGCAATGTTGTTTGAAGAAGTTTATTATTTTTACTTGCTAGAATAAATTTCATTAATTATTTAGAGTGCTGCATGTGCAGTATCTCCCACTATGTCACTTTATGACCATACACTGTTATTATTTTACTTGCTTACTTTAGCATCTCTGTTCTAATATATAAGGGTTGGGTTGAAGAGTACAAACTTAGCACAGGAATCTGATTGTGTATAGATGCTTAAAGCACACTTTATGGACTCGAATGGAAACCTGTTACAGTTGTAGAGAGTTTATATAATATGCTTATTGTATACAATTATTAGTCACCTGATTTGTTCATAAATCTGGATTTCTGCAGCTTGTAGATAATCATTTATGCTATCAGATTGCGACAGGGATTAAACAGATCACGTTGCTGTTTGCTCGAATCTTAATTATTGCAACACGTTTGCATGGTTTTCTGAGAGAAACACTCTGTTCATCAGTTTTGTGTTTTCTTTCAATCAGGAGATCTGTGATTTTAAAAAAAGTAAGTTTATATTGCAGTGTAATATATGTTCTTTGTAGGAGAGAGGAAGGAGGAAATTGTGGATGGTGCTGTTAGTATGTAAAGAGGTAAAGCATGTCGAACGTCCTGCTGTCAGGAACATATAGAAGTCGGAATGTAGAACAGTGTGCACAAAAACACAGAGAAATCAAAATCTGGTCTCTCTTAACGTTTGAAAATTGAAAGTATTCAGAGGCCAGGAGTGTTAAAAAAAATGAGTATTTAGCTTTTATTTAGAAGTAGCTGTATTGTGATTTTTAGCACATGATAACAGTCATGCTTGTCTCACCTACGCTGTCTTTCTCTGTCTTCGTCAGGTTACGACAAAGCTGCTACCATCGCTAAAACCGCCCACAAAGAGGGTTCGACATTAAAAGCAGTTGCCATCAAGCTGGGCTATCTGACGGAGGAACAGTTTGAACAGTGGGTCCGTCCTCAGGACATGCTTGGCCCCAAGTAAATGATTCCAATTCCAAAGTGTGGAAATGATTCAGCGAGGCCTTGTACAATAAAATGTTTCTTTTTGGAAAGGGTTTTATTTTTCTTTTAATCCATAAATGTATTTTAAGTTTTTCAGTATTTCTTTTTTTTTTCCAAGTATTTAATTATGCTTTCAGTCTCCCATCGGTGAGCATGTGGACATGTACACAGGGCCTTGTGGAACGTTTCCTGGAGCATCATGACGAATCACGGGGTGAAGAAAAACCTTTCATACAAAGATCTGTTAAAAAAAAAAGAAAATTGTCTAAAAATCAGCTACAAGTTGAAATGGATAAAATACACTATAGTTATAGCAATATAATAAAATTATTTGATGTTCTTATGAATTGTAGTTTAACAAAGAATGATTTTCTAACATCCTCTCTTCGTCTGCTTAATCAGAAATCACACGTTTATTCAATTGTGTCATCTCGGACCTTTGGCCAATAATCACACTGACTTTGTAGTGAAGCACGTATTTGTAGTATTGTGGTATGTTCAGGATTGTTTATTTCTGCGTTATAACACTATAAAAATGGTATTCTCTGGTTCTTACTGTAAAAACTGGAATTATGCTATACAGTTTCTGGCTGTCGCACAATTCTTGGTCTTATATTGATATCGGCAGTCTTTACAGTTCAAAATGTGCTTAGTGTTGATCAATTCATTACCGTTGTGATTAGCCTTTGTTTCCCCCTCCCATTAAAATCTAAAGGTCTGAGTTGGTCATCAAGCCACCAATAGGAGGATGGCATCGAATGATGCAAAAAAATATACTTATTACTTCAAGCTGATTGTTGATGTAAGCAGAATATAGTATTTTTTCTTTTGGCTGGTTAAACTGACTTAATGTGAGTTTAAACAATAAAGATCATCTAACTATAAAGCTTATCATACAGTCTTAAAGAACTGAGCCAGGATTTTATTATGAAATAAAAGAAATAATCTTATACGACTTCTGTAATCGCACAGTGTAAAAGACGAGGATCTGCTCAGATGAGGTAAATATGATCAGCAACACGTCACACATGCCGTTTGTCTCAATGTTATGATGGAAATTAAATTAAGCTGTGTGTCTCTGATCCTTCAGTCAGTGTGCCGTTTATTTATCCAGATACATTTTTGAAGAATTTTTGACTTTCATGAATTGAAGAAAAAAAAAAGTATGAAAAGAAAAAAATCTATTTTATTATATAGATTAAGTTCTAGCCTGCTGTGATGTACCCCATGGTTCAGCCTTAGGCCCTTTCATATTGATTTATAAAGTGTTTTATCACACTAGCAGTAAACACCTAATTCATTTATCTTTTTTTTATTAGACCATTTCTTTGCTTTTCATAACGTAGTCTGTGCTATAACAGCAAATGGTAAATAAAACTAGCTGTTTACTAATAAAAAAATTGTGTGACAATTATGCAAAAAAAAAAAAAAAAAAACAGGTTAGTGTCGTATCGTAAAGATCTGATGCTGGCTTTTATTTTCTCTACAGACAGAAAAAAAACGGTAGTAATTTCAGGAACATTACTGTGATGAGTCGCCATAGCCACAAGCTATACTCCTCTTCTTTCGTCCTCTTTGGTCCTCCTCAAGTACTTGAACATGAAAGATTACATTTGGAAGTATAATGTGACTAGCTCTTTCGCTGTGGTACATTTTTACAAAAGGGGTGAATTATTTTGAAATCACTTAGGCAAAGAGTTTCTGAAAATTAAATGGCAAAAACAAAAAAGGAATGAGAAAAAATTATATATTCTTAGGTATAGAGTTTATTAATTAATTATAGATGCAAGTGTTTTTTCCCCCGGCATCTTAGGGAACTTGTATCTTAGATAAATAATTTTTTTTGGTTATTGTTGCCCTGTATGTTATTTCTGTCTCTTGAGTGAATATTGCAACGCAGCCTGCAATGTTTCTTTTTCTTTTTCTTTTTTTTAAATGAAATGTAAAAATGCTCTTATTAGCTTTTTATTCAATTTCAATTCAATTCAAGTTTATTTGTATAGCACTTTTTACAATTGACATTGTCCCAAAGCATCTTTACAGAACATAAACATAGAACAAAAGGTTAATATAAAGATTAATAGAATACAAAATTCAAGATTAATATTAGCTAGATTTAGTTCACAATGTGTATGTATTTATCCCCAATGAGCAAGTCTGAGGTGACTCAGGCAGCAGTGGTGAGGAAAAACTCCCTTAGACGGTAAAGGAAGAAACCTTGAGAGGAACCAGACTCAAAGGGGAACCTCATCCTCATATGGGTGACACTGGATGGTGTGATTATAAATATACAGTCTAACAAATGTTGTATTGATGCAAAAGATCACATGGAGTTCACATCTCCTCTATAGTATCACAGAGTCCAAGTGGAGCTGGTAGATCTCTAGATGCCTCAGGATTCTCAGAGTCGGCCTCATCTCAGTGGAGGTCCAAAATCTTCATCGCACGGAAGACGATCTGAGCTCTCTGAAGAAATGTTTGGAAATCAGTATTTGGAAATCTGAAACTTTTTTCTATTGCCTAAAGACATCAAATGATCATCTAAGACCAAATGTATCTAAAAATGAGAATGACTGACATTGAAATGTGTTTTTCCAGGGAATTAAAGTAGAGTTTATCTTCCAGAGTGTAGTATGAAGAGGACAAGATTTAAGATTTAACTGGTCATTTTTTAATAATCAGAATAATTTGCAGATGGTTTGCAGATGTCTGCATCAATATAGCAGTAATAACAGTGGTGCAACATGCATGTTTATCTCCACCAAAAAAGAAAGAAATTCTAATTTATCTCTGCAATGCTTCTCCCTCATCTTCTGAGGCTGTGCTATTTAACCTTCTTTTCCCCCTGGCCTTTATACCCTTGCCAGTTATAATCTGTGGCTTTGTGGGGTTTGCGCCAGGGTTCAGTTTTATGCCCCTTTGTATCGATTTTTACTGAAGTAAATAGGATGTGCAGGTCATTAGGGGGCCAGTATAACATATGGTCCTGCCAGAGCTGCTCTTTCCCTGAAGGCTGCTGACAGGAAGGGGATCTACAGTTACCTGGTGGCACAGGTGGCCACGAGGGAGGAAACGGAAAAGTGCGACATGTGGGAGCTCAACAGGCGTCGAATTTTAAACAGTGCTGAGTTTCAGCTCCGACTACTACTGCGCCGATGTAAGTTTACAGCTTGCTCTTAGCGAATTAGATAGAAAAATGTAGCAAAGTCATGCTGACTTGAATGGAAAATTAGTAGACAGTAGAATCAGATTGAAATAGATTAAGAATTCAACCCACTGGAGAAATTTGTTTGTACTGATTTTGAGCAGCAATCCACATCAAACCAAACAACCTGCAGCTTTATTGGAGTAACACATCATTGCTATCATGAGGGTAGTTTACATGAAAACATATGGTCTGTGTTTTGCTTTGATACTCCAGGGTGGAACTGATCTGGATTCAAACTATTATTATAAGAATCAAGTGCTGCAATAAATCAGTTAGCATTAACCTTAACTATTGAGCCACCACTGCCTCATAGCTGCCCTACAGCACCTGCCATTCCCTGGTGGGTTCCCAAGTACTAACCTGGCCATTACCCACTACACTACCAAGCCTTTCCTCATTGGTGATCATATATTTCTCCAACTGGGAACAGTCTTAAAAGAAGGTATGTTTGTATATTATTTTATAGTTAACTTTTTCTACAAGCCATTGTCTGTGTGATCTCCAGCCTTGCTTTTTATTGTTTTGTGGCTGCCAGACACATTAGACTAGTGCTGTTGCTGGATCAGCAAGGCCATCAGGCTTAGGCAGCAACAAAGTTTGGTGGCCTTATGGAAATTACAGATAGGTGGCAAATTAAAGAAAGTAGTAGTGGTAATAAAGCTGTGGGAGGCATTTATAGATTTTTGCTGACATGGATCAAGTTCATTTAGAAAGAAGCCTCACCGCAAGTCAATACGAAGTTCTTCTGAACTGAAACATTTCTATACTGATGGCTGTGGTCTATTCCAGGATGGCATGAGTGTTTAATTTAACGATTGATGAGGATGAAAAGTTAATGCTCTATATCTCCTTCATCAGAACACCAAAGACAATATGATTTGGAAGAACAGGTTTAATATAATTTATGCCAAGCTACATTTAAGCTATTTTGGCAGCTTGTGGTGGCCCAAATCATTTCTAACACACTATATGATTGTTTTTCCTTTAATTTGACACCCTAGTCATAGGAAGTTGATGAGTTCAAATCTCGAATCAAGGAGAAAGCCTCTGTTAGGTCCTTTACTTCTTTCTCAGGATTATCCATCCATCCATCCATCTTCTGCCGCTTATCCGGGACCGGGTCGCGGGGGAAGCAGTCTAAGCAGGAATGCCCAGACTTCCCTCTCCCCAGACACTTCCTCCAGCTCTTCCGGGGGAATACCAAGGCGTTCCCAGGCCAGCCGAGAGACATAGTCCCTCCAGCGTGTCCTATGTCTTCCCCGGGGCCTCCTCCCGGTTGGACATGCCCGGAACACCTCCCTAGGGAGGCGTCTAGGAGGCATCCGGAACAGATGCCCGAGCCACTTCAGCTGACTCCTCTCGATGTGGAGGAGCAGCGGCTCTACTCTGAGCTCCTCCCGAGTGACTGAGCTCCTCACCCTATCTCTAAGGGAGCGCCCAGCCACCCTACGGAGGAAACTCATTTTGGCTCATGACCATAGGTGACGGTAGGAACGTAGATCGACTGGTAAATAGAGAGCTTCGCCTTGCAGCTCAGCTCTTTCTTCACCACAACAGACCGGTATATCGACCGCATCACTGCAGAGGACATACCGATCCGCCTGTCGATCTCCCGCTCCGTCCTTCCCTCACTCGTGAACAAGACCCCAAGATACTTAAACTCCTCCACTTAAGGCAGGAGCTCTCCACTGACCTGAAGGGGACAATCCACCCTTTTCCGGGTGAGAACCATGGCCTCGGACTTGGAGGTGCTGATTCTCATCCCCTCAATGATTCTCATCTCTCAAACCGGACTCCCTCCGGCCCCCGACTGCGCCTAGAAATCCTGTCCATATATGTTATATGGACAGGATTTCCTCAGGATTAGATTATTATAATTCACTTGAAAATCACAAATAAAAGAATTTAGTACAAAACCCAAATGCAAAGTTCTGGAAACATGTATTGGCTTCAGGGCATTTACTACAACAAACATTGTTGGTTAAGTTAGTGAGCTAATGAACACAAACTGGAAAATTGTTTACATCACGTACATGCTTAATTTCATTTTCTCTAATTACGAATTGGTTAGTGTTTAAATTTAATTAACCTCTCAAATAGAAACCCATTTGAAAACATGTTTCAAGATTAATACACAGTTTTTACGCTCCCTGTTTACAACTCATCAAGACCTGGATAATTAGAGGCTGAATAAAAACAGGTGTGATAGAATGTGCAGATCCTCTCTAAAATAAAGTCCTCTCTATTCTGGGGAGTGTGTATAGTTCTTTTTAGGATTACCACATCAAGGAAGTAATCTTCGGTCTTCTGGAAGTGCTTTATAAAAAAAAAAAACAAAGTTTGAGGTAAATTTTACTGCTTAGAAAACAGGCTGATTTTAGGGTGGTTTAATATGGTTTTAAAAAGATAATTTGGAAAAAGGCCCACAAACATCTACACCTTAAAGTTCAGTAAGAAATCCAGAAAAAAAAAATCTCACCCACAACAATACATACACTTCTACGCTTCTTTTGTAAATGATCTCTTTTGCATATTTATGATGCAGTAAAAGTTCAATTGTTCAAAATTTATAAAACCTGCTCAAAAAGGCCTTTTGCTGTGCCCTCAGATTATTCCTTCGAAAGGAATTTAATTTAAAAAGGTAAACAAGTTGTGAAGATTAGGGTGATATGTGGAATTCATTTACATATCACATTGCCTGTTATTACTGTTAATGATGAGGTTTGACGGACCTGCTGCTGACATAAATCATGTACAAAACTGATCATTATTTGTGTCACTTGCTTGAAATGAAAGTTTGTATTGTGGAATTATCTGACTAAGCATGGTATGGGAATGGGGGTTATGTCTAATGAGGTAGAAGGGGCCAAGAACCGAACCTTGATGGACTCCGTATGTGATTAGGGACAGTAGAAGCAGTATAATACTATAGGGTGCCAGCTCTTAGTATCAGTTATGTCAGAGTGCCTGGACTAAGGTAAATAGCATTGATGCCTCACAGCTCTTTGGTTCTTGGTTAGATCCTGAGCATGGGGTGTCTTCTATGTGGAGTTTACCATGTTGTTTTCCACTGGTTTTCTCCTACCTGCTGGTAGATAGGATAGGCCAGTAATGCTAAATGTTCCCAACGTGTGAGCTCCAAGAAGTCATGGTTTTGGGAATGAGTAGCATTAAGTAGTGCTTAAAGTGTTTGACTACCAAATGGAAGGTTGTGAGTTTGAATCCCAAGTTCACCATGCTGCCATTGCTGAGCTCCTGGTCAAGGTACTTAACCCTCCATTGCTCAATTGTATAAAAATGGATAAGGGCATCTGACAAGGGGTGTGTTTTACTCTACACCTATTATTTCTTAACTTAGAATTCACACATTATTTAAAAAACAAAGATTGTGTGCTTGCCAAAGATGAATGAATGCAAGGGAATAAAAGTAGAACCTAAACTTTAAATATTCACATGCTTCTCATTAATCGGAAGATCTTATGAGAGAGGCCAAATTAAGTGTTTTTTAAAAGTAAAATTTATTTCAGCATAGTGGCACAGCTTCACAGCCTTCAGTTTGATCATGAGCTTGGGTTACTGTCTGTGTCAAGTTTCTCATGTTTTCCCTGTGTCTGTATAGGTTTCCTTCCACCTCCAAAAACATGCCTGTAGGCAAATTGACTAGGCTAAATTGCCCCTATGAGTATGTGCCTGAGTCTGTGAATGTGTTTTAAATGGAATACGATCAGGATTTATTCCCATTGTTGCTGGAAAAGGCTCCAAATCGGCCATGGCTCAGAACAGGATAAAGCGGCTACTGAAGATGGATGAGTAAAAAAAAAAAACAGTAAATAGCATGATGATCATCTTCTATGAAATTTAATGAAAACCTTGTACAGTGTGTACAGTAGAAGTCCAACTGTTATGGTCGAATCTAATGAGGTAGTAAGTCTAAGAGTCAAAGTGTGCCTCCTGCCTGATTTGTTGCTTTGGATAAAAGTGACTGCCAAAGGAATACATTTAAATATATTCCAACTTCTATCACAGCATGAATGATGTAAATGCAGCCATGTACATTAGAGCAGAGTCCAAAACTAAAGTAAATAAATAATTTATCTGGTTTAACTCATGCAAGGATTGCTCTTAAATTATTAGAGACAGAATTTAATTGTGTACAGTAATCTGTATGAATGAGTCGAGGATGCTTACGCTGCTTGCTCTTTGTTAGTGCATTTATTCTATGTCTAAGTGGTCCAAGCCCAATCATTGCTTTACAACTGTAAAGTAACCCTCTTTTAAAAGAAAAAATTCATTACATTTTATAGTACAAAGCTTGTCAGTGGGGTGCTTCTCTCAAAGTTTAATCTTTTGGATTATTACATAGGCTGCCTGTTTTTGGGAAAGTACATGTAGTACAACTTTAAAATGTATTTAACAACCACTGTGGATGTGCAAAGTACTCATTTTTTAAACTGTCTACAATACTGCTGTAAACAATAAAGCTTGCAAATTAGTTCTTTTGTGTAAACTGCAAACAAAAATACCATAATTTAGTTAAGGCAAATTTGAAGTTTAAGTGAGTTTAAAATTGGATATATGGCCAAATATTTGTACACTTTACCATTACACCTATGTGTGGTTCTTCTTCAAACTGTTGCCACAGAGTTGAAAGCACAAAGTTGTGTAGAATGTCTTTGTATGCTGTAATATTTCAATTTCCCTTCACTAAAGCTAAGAGGCCCAAACCTTTTCTAGCATGACATTGTAGCTGTACAGTAGCTGTAGCTGTGCACAATCAAGCTCCAAGACATTATATGCCGAGGTTGGAACGGAAGAACTCCAAGTGGAATAATATCTTACAGAGGGCCCTGACCTCAACTCCACTGAACACCTCTGGGATAAACTGGAGCACAAAATTTGTCCTATGTCTCCTCGTTCCACATCAGTGCCTGACCTCACTAATGCTCTTATGGCTGAATGAACAAATCCCCACAGCCACACTCCAAAATCAAGTGGAAAGCTCCAGATGAGTAGAGGTTATAATAAGAGTACATGGGAGCTAAATCTGGAATGGGATATTCAAAAAGCGTATTTGAGTGTAACGGTGTCCACGTACGTTTGGTAATAAAGGGTAGTCAGAGCATTCTTAATTACAGATCAGAAATAAATTTACGTTTTGCCTCTGGGTTACATCAGGTTTAACCATTTTTCTCCCACTGTCCAAAACCATGCCGATATTATGACTGACTATGACAGATTACCTTAGGTGTAAACATATGTGTCTATGGTGTATTCCCAACTCACAACCAGTGTCTCTGAGATAAGCTGCTACCTCTTTAACCAGGATCAAACATTTACTGAGAATGAACGAATGAATGAATGAATGACTTTGCATTGTACTGGGTCCTGACCTAGTCCTGATATAAATCATCATATCAAATCTATCATATATGTGGAAGTTATCATTTATTTATAATTATATATAACAATATTATATAGATTAATAATAATATAATAATATTGTGTCACTGAAATATCTGAACATAGGGGAAATATATAAGAAGTAGAACCACCTATGAAGTGATCCTTGCATGACAGGTGTAGTGCTTTTAACGGTAGCTGCAAAGTGCCATATCAGGTTGAGTAAACTTTGGCTTAGTCGTATAAACGTTCAGCTTGTCTGAGCTGAAGCTTGGGGAAATGACTGTCAACTACAGGAGGATCAATTTATAAACCAATAAACATAAGTGATATAAAGTTTCATTAATGCTTGTATACACTAGCACATGCTGCTGGAAAGATGCATGGGTTTGTAGCATTTGAGCAGATCCCTGTCATGGCATCTTATGTTGTCCTTTTCCATTCCTACCTATTCTAAACTTGTTTATTAGTTCATAAGTTAACTTGGGCATGTTGGAAGTTGAGCTCTTTTTGTATATTTGTTTGTAAAGAGGCAAAAACTGATGCCATGTTGGGCACATAATCTTCTAGAACAGAGCCAAGGGGACTGAAATGAACCCCAGATTTTAATTTTAATTTACAGGTCAGAACAGGAAACGCTCAGGAACACTAAATTCTCATCAAGGCATCATTTTTCCTTCGGGACATGCAGTATGCAATTAGAGAAGACAGCTCGAGGACTTCTCTATCACAGAGCTAGCGACACTTCTGTCTTAATTTACAGCCCTGATGTGGATCCTGTCCCTGATGATCTCTCACCGATCTCCAAGCGCGTGCATTTGCAACGTGAGTTGACACCGGTGCACATAATTCTCCCGACTCTGTATTTGATCATCTTCACCACCACCACCACCATCATCATCAACATCATCATCATCGTCATCATAATCATCAGCATCAGCATCATCATCATCACCACCACAGGAGCTCCAGCACCAACGCTTTTTTCGCTCCCGGTATTTGCAGTGGTGAAGCTCGTTATCCTTGCACCGTGACGCCGAGCGCACGCGAAACGACCAGAGCGCGCTCACGTTACGGAGCCGCGAGATTCCGCGCGCGCCGCCGCTTCAGCTCCGAGGAAGCAGTAATAGTTGGTTGGTTCGCACGAGCGCCAAGGAAAAAAATCCGCTCTTTCTAATTCGAGATCCTGTCGGTGCCTGACAAAACCTAGCACCGCGAGATACAAACCGAAAGGGGAGGGACGAATCGCACGACGTGCGCGGTTGTAGCAGGTAATAATGTTTTTTATTGTTTTAATCCTTTAAACACGTCGTCTCGAGCCTACTCAATTCCGCGGAGCTGTCTATGGTGCTGAAATCGCCTGCTTTAGCAAACACGAGCGTCTTAAAAACATACACTGCAGTGATGCATCCAGTAAATCGTGCACAAAACAAGCTTTTATTCCTCCTGCATGCATTCAAACGCATCCCGGGCCGCTGAACACGTTGCGGGTTGCACCTTATCACCTATAATTGCGTTTCTGTCGTGGCTGTAGGATAGAATAGGGATTTTCTTCTTTTTCAGAAAGTGTTTGAATGCATGACTGTGCTCTGCAGTTTGTATTAACGTAAATGTGATTATGGATTTGCGTTGTGTGTAATTAGGTTGTGCACACGTCTAACTAAATGTGTGGACAGATGGAGGAGATTTGTTTGCAGCTTCCAGTCACTAAACACTGCTGTGGAGGAGTTTATTTAGCGTGAAATACTGAAGGGTGAATGGATGCTATGTTGCATGACAGGACAAATCATAACGGTAGAATATTATATAGCCACATTCTCCTTTATATATGCACGTGCAAGTGGACTTCTCTATGCATAATGTTAAACAGTGGTGTGTGTGTGTGTGTGTGTGTGTGTGTGTGTGTGTGTGTGTGTGTGTGTGTGTGTGTGTGTGTGTGCCTGCCTTTCTTTAATCCAGGACTACCCAAGGCTGGCTGTTCACTACTGGGAGGCATGGCACAGACTAACAGCTATGGACAGAGCAGCAATGGAGTAGCTGATGAGTCTCCCAACATGCTTGTCTACAGAAAAGTAGGTCCTTCAGCTACTGGCCTCTCTACAGTGCTCTTTTAACTGCAAACATGAGTTCTTCTGGTAACCATCAGTCTGCTTTATCTGAATATAATTCTGGTTGTGTTTGAATTTTTTTTTCTTTAATCTATTTTACATTTGAAGTCATCTCCATTTAATTAGTATAGGTTACAGATTGTATGCAAAGTCTTACTTCAGCAAGTGTAGTGTAAGCATGCCTGTACAGTGCAAGGAAAGGAAGATGCCCATTACTGGATCGATTAGGACTGTTGTGCCTGGCAGTCTGAATCAAAACCTGGCTCACACACTTGTTTTATCCCTTTCTGAGTGCACTATAATGTGCCAGTAATAACTGAAAGCCAGTGTCAAAACTTGTCATTAATCCTTAGACCACCAATGTACATTTTAGTTGAATAACCTTATCTCATTTAGTGATTACACAGAAGAGAAATGTCCACTTCTTCATGGCTCTTTTATTTAGCGTCATTCAGCTTCATTTCTGTTACTTACTTAGTGTGTTTTATCCTATTTCCCTCAAATTAAGATTACAAAACAAGCTGGCTAGTGCTAACTGTGGATTTACTTTCTTGCACAGTGAGATGCCACAGCAGTGCAATGTATAGCACGTTGCCTATTATGATTTAAGACGTGTTTTGATTATGTGTTCTGATTTGATTATGTCTGTATCTTAGCAAATGGATATGTACGTGCTGTAACAAACAAAATAGGTGCTGCTTGAAGGTATGATGTGCTCTGAAGTGATGATAGACATTATATGATAGAAGGATGATAATCATTTAGGGTGTAAATATCACACACACACACACACACACACACACACACACACACACACACACACACATACACATATTTGCACAGTTATTCACACGTAAAGGTAATTTGGAGTAACCAGTTGATGTGCTGTCTTCTTTTTTCTGGGAGGTGTGGGAAAAGCAGTAAACATAAAATGAAACCTGAGAGGAAACTTGTGAAACTCTGCACAGATGTTATTGAATAATACGCTTTAATATAAATAACCTATATAATATGTAGACAGTAAAAAAAACATGGTGTTAATTAACAGGTTGTAGGTTTCACCACTGAGTGTCAGGGTACGAGTGCTAAACTTTACACCAAAGGTTCAAACCTTGGAGATCCCTACCTAATTTTAGTGCAACAACACACCCACCTTAAGCCATGAAGGGCTAAATGAGGTGCACTGTGAGCAGGAAAACATTAACATAAGTAGAACATGGTGTACTCCAGGACCAAGGTTTGGGAACATGTGACATACCCCAAGTGGTTAAATTATGTGCTTCAAAATAATTTTATGTAAACTCATAATGATGGCTCAGTGTTTTAGTTTCTGATCTGTCTTGTTGAGCTCTTGAGAGAGGTCCTTGTGCCTCACCCAATCAACTCTCCGTTGAATCGATTCATTAACCAACCTGCAAAATTAGATATACAGTAGTGCCGTGGTAAATAGACTTGATTGTGACTTGGGACTGGTGTAGTCTCAGATGGACGTGTATATCCTTGCATGCAGGCCTGCTTTTAAAGGTTTTCTCTGAACACCTCAATGGTGTTCAGATGTTTCATCATAGATTTGTATTCTTTGTTTGGATTTATGAGAGGAAACAATCCCTGATGTAGCAAATACAACATCTTTTGGAATGTACTCATTTACCACTGACTGTCTTTCCAGATGTCATGTTTACTTTTCTGCAGATTTCTTACATAAAGCTGCTTATAATGGTTTAATTTTCATGTCATTTACAAAATTGTTTTGCTCATCCTGATTCTGCTCCTGGTGTGTCTATTTAATGTGTACTATGCTTTTGCTCTCAAGATTTTATACAATTGTCATGTAAGATGTGCTTAATATTGATTATCCTTCATATTTCATCTCATCGTAAATGTGTATGGTTGTGGGAGTTTGATATAGAAGCAGACATGTGACAGTCAACCTGACTCAGATTATAGATTCCTACATATATTTTATTTAGCTGTGTGTCATAATGTGATTTTTGTCCAGCCTATATTTAAGCCTACAATTAGTCCTGGATTAAAATGAATAACCAAACCATTCCATAACTGCAGTGTAAGGTTACTAATCTGAATCCAACTCGGTGTACAGTATATTTGCCAGTTATGTACATAGTGGCTTGACTGTTGTGGAACTAATGGGTATGAGAAGCTTTTAGCATCTACAATAAGATCAGTGGAAATGCCACCACTGCTTTGCACTTTTGCTTCCCTGTATGTGCATTATTGGGAATTACCCTCTCCAGATAAAAAAGCAACTGGGTAGAGATTACTGTAATTAACCACTTATACAAATTTATCACAGCTGACAGTAATTATGGACTTTGTCATTACACATGCTGTTTTGTGCCCTCAAAGAGATGGCATTATTTTTTTCAGCAGATATGGACATAATGGCTAGTACTCTGAGCAGAATTGTCGGGAAAAGAGATATTTAATATGTTTTCTCCAACCATTTTGAGAACACATCACCTGCAGGGTCACATTTTTGTACATTTATTCAAGGAAATTGAATGTGATTTGGACAAGTCCTGTATTACACTTAGGGCATTTGGCACACAACCTTATTCAGAGAAACTTACTATCTTATTTCTATACAACTGAGCAATGGAGGGTTAAGAGCAATGCTTAGGGGCCCAGCAGTGGTAGCTTGCTGGGATTCAAACTCACAACCTTCCAACTGGTACTCCAACACCTTAACCACTAGGCTATCACATCCCCCAGATCTCACAGGTCTTCAGTTTCAGTTTCCCAGGATGACATGCGATTTTCAGTTAGGGTTCATTGTCTGTAGTCCTGGGGTCATTTCAGCACTGAGCACAGCAACAGTTAAGTATTATTTGGACAGGATATGGAGAATCTAATCTAATATACCAGCAATTTATGGGCAGTTGGTGGAAAAGTGAGAACATGGAAGGAAACCCACATAGACACAGTGAGAACCTGAGTAATCTGAGATCAGGATCCAACAAAGGACCCTGGAGCTGCCACATATGTATGTAATATGTACAGTATAATTCATATCTTTAATGCAAACTGTTTGCTTTGTCCTTTATTTCAATCACTTACAATAGAGCTTCCTTATAATTAGTCAGCTATGTGTCTATAACATTTTGCAGGTGCATCCATCTTTTCAACTAGTTCATTTATCTTTATTGAAATGTTTAAACTTGGGCAAGATTAGTTCTTGATTTAGTTAGTTCTAGCGGGAAAGAATAGAATAGAGTGAAAACTATTTTTTTAGAGTGTGTCCATGCCTACAATTGTGAAAATTAATTTCCCATAGGAAATAATGGAATCTTCTGGATATTTACTATATGGATTTTAAGGTGGGTATAAAACATGATGGATTTTGACTAAACTAAATTCATTAACAGATGAAAAGCAGACATTTCACTAATAACTGCACTGTCTAGTGTCAAAGTAAAATTAATCCTATGTGAATAGGTTAATACAGTCCTCAATGATACAAATGGTTTTCTGTGTGATTTAGGAATTCCATATAAACTGTATACCAAGCTTTCCCGCCTCCGCCTTGTGTGTGTGGAGTTTGCATGTTCTCCCCGTGCCTCGGGGGTTTCCTCCGGGTACTCCGGTTTCCTCCCCCGGTCCAAAGACATGCATGGTAGGTTGATTGGCATCTCTGGAAAATTGTCCCTAGTGTGTGATTGTGTGAGTGAATGAGTGTGTGTGTGTGTGTGCCCTGTGATGGGTTGGCACTCCGTCCAGGGTGTATCCTGCCTTGATGCCCGATGACGCCTGAGATGGCACAGGCTCCCCGTGAAACGAGGTAGTTCGAATAAGCGGTAGAAGATGAATGAATGAATGAATGTATACCAAGCTTTAAAAACGAATGTTTAACATCGGAAATTTTCATTTTATATGCAATTGATAAATTCCATCACCACGCAACCAGACAAAACACCCAGTAATTTGCCTGTTGTTAGCTGACAGCAAGACTTGTGCAAAACTGCAGTTGAGTTTGTGCTGAACGCTTTACATGTAACAAATATGGCTGCTGAATCTTTTTGGATGAAGTATTGTGGATGTTGCAGGTTGTTTTGTGTCAAATTCACAAACTGGATTTAGTTGCACGTTGAGAGTTGTGGTGATATCATGGAGATGGAGATAAGAATATGAAACAATTTGCTCTAAGAAGAGCTTAAAAGTCCCAGTAACGGACATTTCTTTGACTTCTATACTAACTGTAACTACATCATTTTATATTATTCATATTCATATCTTTGCCACCCGATTATTCTGTCCAGATGTTGTATTTAGGAAGAAATTTCTGGCTTTGGTGCAGAAACAGAAAATAACTAGATATAAAAGATAGCTAAAATTACTCACCTTACTTCAGTACTTTAACAAAACCAAATAAAAGAGCCTGTGATCCTTATGTACTCTAAACTGCTCATTCCACTTAGACTGTCAGAAAGCATCCCAAATATGTGTTTTCCTGACACACTACCTCTCTTCCTCTGCTTAAGGAGCGTCTCAGTTCTTCACGACTCTTCAAATGGTCGAATGAACCCAGAGAAAAAATTGTGTCATTACGCAGAGGTCAAGTTGACTGTACACTAAGTAACAAACTAATTCAATTTGGCTAATTTTAGTGGTGATTGCTGCTGAAATATACATCCTAATTGTTCCATAGTGTAGCTAGTTAGCATAGCTATGAGGTGGCATGACAGAACAGATCTGTTGCCTGCTCTCCAGTGTATTAAGGCAGATATATATTTTATTTAGTCTAAATGACAATGAAAAATACTTAAAAAAAAAAAAAAAAAAAATATATATATATATATATATATATATATATATATATATATATATATATATATATATATATTTTTTTTTTTTTTTTTTTTTTAAGTATTTTTTGTGTTGCCCATGTTCATCACCGAATGTCTTTGTCATGTCACACTTCACAGTGGTGGTTAATGACTTATATACTGTAAAATTGGACACTCAGGGCTTTATGAATATAGTTTTTCATTAGTAAGAAGGTAACAGGTCAAGTCAAGAAGCTTTTATTGTCATTTCAACCATATGTAGCTGAGACAGTACATAGTGAAATGAAAAAGAGCTTCTCCTGGACCATGCTGCTATATGAAACAACACAGAGCTAAGGACTTAAAGTACTAAGCCACATAAAGTGCATCATGTGCTGCCTAGTGCAAACAGTGCGAGACAAAAAAAAGTACAAAACACTACAGGCAAAAACAGACCAGACCAAAGCACTAAAGGACAGATACACAAAATAGTGCAGACCAGTGTGCAGTCTGTATTATATTGTATTATATTAGACAGTACATTGTGCAAAAATGGTGGATTAGGAACAAAGAGGGTTCTAGTAAACATATACATACACATATATGTGTAATAGCAGCAGTTGGATGAGGAATTAAAATGTTCAAATGAGCAATATACTGTATTCATGGAAAAGATTCTTCAACCACTAGCCGACAGAGTCCTGACTCATTTTATATCTGACTTAAGGCAATAAAATATTTCATTTATTTATACTGATTGAAAATATCCCATAGGTTGATTTCCACGCTTTCAATGGGATGAAAAATCAGTACACTGATAAAACCGGTTAATATTACAGCTCTTGTTTCTTTAAAGGCTATAAAGAACACTTTAGTATCTACACATGAGATTAAACATCACAGTGACAAGAGAGCAGCTAGACCTGTGACCTTGATGGTGTTACAGGGCCTGAGGGAGGATTGGGAGAAAATGAATGGGGTAATCCAGAGATTAAAGCCTCAGCGCTGACACTTTAGGCACTGTGGCTGCCTTTGCCAGTCGTCTGTGTCCTACTTTCATTTTTTCATGGATGAATAAATTGAATATCACTACCAAGCCTATAATACGGGGGGCACGGTGGCTTAGTGGTTAGCATGTTCGCCTCACACCTACAGGGTTGGGGGTTCGATTCCCACCTCTGCCTACTACAAACACATTTAAAAATAAGTCTAATATTAATCTTGAACTTTTGTATTATATTAATCTTTGTATAATATTAATAAACTTTTTGTATTATGTTTATGTTCTGTAAAGCTGCTTTAAGCCAATGTCAATTGTTAAAAACGCAATACAAATAAATTAGAATTGAAATTAATTGAATTGAATTGACAATGAATTGACGTTCACCTCACACCTCCAGGGTTGGGGGTTCGATTCCCGCCTCCACCTTGTGTGTGTGGAGTTTGCATGTTCTCCCCGTGCCTCGGGGGTTTCCTCCGGGTACTCCGGTTTCCTCCCCCGGTCCAAAGACATGCATGGTAGGTTGATTGGCATCTCTGGAAAATTGTCTGTAGTGTGTAATTGTGTGAGTGAATGAGAGTGTGTGTGTGTGTGCCCTGCGATGGGTTGGCACTCCATCCAGGGTGTATCCTGCCTTGATGCCCGATGACGCCTGAGATAGGCACAGGCTCCCCGTGACCCGAGGTAGTTCGGATAAGTGGTAGAAAATGAATGAATGAATGAATGAATGAACCTATAATACCACTAATGTTTTAGTTCACCTTCAGGTCTTTTCCAACTCATGAATTCTCTACTAAAATTCTGCTCTAAATGCTTCATCTGAATGAGAGCTATGTGTATCTGGGGCTCAGGCCTAAAATTAAAGGAGCTGCTGAATATTTTAGCGCCTGCGTTACTCAGACTGCGCCTACGCTGGAAATCCACAGCTGTCCTGCTTCTCGGTTTCTTCCTCTACATCCACAACATGTTGGTGTTGTTGTTTCTGGTGGTACGCTCTGTTTCATATTCATATACGCGGCCCTCCAGTGAGTTAGGGGCTCGATGACTGACTGGCAAAATGCTTTTATGAATCAAACTCTTAACGCAGAAGCCGAGCTTGAGTAAGGAGGCTGATTGCATGCTGGTGTAATTGATTCATTTCGTCGGATAATTTCCTTTCTGGGGATTTCAATGCTGATAGAGAGGTGGTGTGTGATATGATCGAGATTCAATCTTCATGCAGAGTAAGGAGTTTAGGTCAAGGATTAGCTTGAAAATTCCCAATCAGTACCAAGACCTGAATGATAATGAAAGGAATAAAGCAGTTGTGGTATGCTGTTATTGGAAATTAATATCTGAAATGGAATTTGCCAATGATTTCTTTTTTTAATTTTTTTAATGAAAGATGTGTCATACTTTGCAACTGTTTATTCTCTTTATTCTATAGTCAAAGTGTAATGATAGACTGTAATAAATGCTTACAGATAGCGAACTGGTCCATATTGTTTCTTCTTTGCAGTTTGGTTGCCATTTCAGGTAAAACTGAATACTTCAGTTACATACAGTATTACTCTAATATTGGCACCATTGCTTACCAAATTCTATTAACATTTGTTTTTTAAGATTTAAAAAAAATATCAGATTCAAATTCAGCTCAATAAATGATATTTAATAATTAATAATAATTTCCAAAGTAACACTTAAATTATAGGCATTTCAATTATGGTTGATGGATTATCTAAAGCAGATTACCAGATTATCTAAACCTACTAATAAACCTGCAAATAAAAGTAACGGGCTGTTGTTTAACAAAAAATGTATAATTGTTGATACGTTCATGTTTTCTGTAAGTAGACGTTTATTAGTCCACAACGCTAAATGTAACTAAATGGTAACATGTTGGTCATGAATGACTTAAATGCTCTAAACATTGTCCCTGACTGCTGTGGTATAAGAGAAATAAAACAATCAGGAAACCGGAACTAGTAGCCTAGTGGTTAAGGTCTTGGGCTACCAATCAGAAGGTTGTGAGTTCGATCCCTATCCACTAAGATGCCACTGTTGGGTCCCTGAGCAAGGCCCTTAACCCTCAATTGCTCAGTTGACCTGCTGCTAAGAAACTGTGTTCATTCTAGTATTACTGCACGCAATATCGTCTGAACATATAGTATTGACACTGGTCGGCCGGCGCTGTTTTTTTGTTTACTGTCTTTTGTGTATTGTCTTTTTTGTATTTTGTGTATTGTCTTGTAACCTTTTGTCTGCACTGTCTTTTTTCCTGCACTGTCTTGTCTGTCTTGTCCTGCACTGTCTTGTTTGTATTGTCCTGCACTGTCTTGTTTGTCTTGTCCTGCACTGTTTGCACCAGGTTGCACAGTTGCACTTTATGTGGCTAGGACTACTTACTAAGTCCTTAGCCCTGTCTTTGTTTTATGTAGCACCTTGATCTTGGAGAAACGTTGTCCCATTTCGCTATGTACTGCAACAGCTATACTGTATATGGTTGAAATGACAATAAAAGCTTCTTGACTTGACTTGACTTGTATAAATATGAAATAACGTAAGTCGCTCTGAATAAGTGTGTCTGCCAAATGCTGTAAATGTAAAATGTTGCGGTAATACACATCTCCGAGTATTTTATTACTTGCATAATAGCTGTGTTGGTTAAATGTATTATGACATCACAAGGAAGTGGTTAACAAAAAACATGTTGCTAGCTAGTCTAACTAACTGCACTTGTCTCATTAAAAGCAACAATCCTCTGCGATGAGGTTAATTCCCATTCCCGGGCTGTAGTGATTAGAGTATAATAAAATATAGTCTTTAGAGCTGGTAGTATGTCACACAGTGGGGTTTAAAATGTCAACAAGTCAAGTATCAGCCATTGAAAGGACTTGGCACTGGTTCTGTCAAATGCACATTAATATGGATAAGGAGATGTAAAATCAGTAGAATACACAAATCACACGGTTCCATTTACATAACGCTGATGGGAAACGAGAAGCTTCTATTTTTCATTAGTTGAAGTGCTGCAATGCTTATTGCTGGATTTACTCCAACTGCTCCTTTAAGAGAGAATCAAAGCATTAGTAGCTGCTGCGTCGCTTTACAGATTTTGTTGATCATCATTATGTTCAGCCGGATTGAGAAATTCAGCCTGTGGCTTTGCATAGAAGCTGTGTGTGTGTATGTGTGCATTGTGGCTGTAAGGAGCGCTGTTGGAGTTCACTTGCCTGCAATTACAAGCACAAAAGCTGAAGTCTCGCCTTCATTCAGATCAAAGAGCGCCAGTTTGCCCGTCTCGCTTCACAGCAACACTTAACCCATCGCTGTGTTAAAAGCAATTGCTGAAATATTAGACGGCAGAGTAGATCCTGACCAACGAACACCGATTTTTCACAAGCACGTGTTCACGAATTTTCAGTATTTGTAGAATTCTCTAACGCCTTTGAAATGTTCATGTCTGAGTTTTTGTGGAAAAAGCAGCTCACTGTTTAGAAATTGCACTGGAGAGATGCCAAACTTCTTTGATGAAAACACATTTGTTATTTTCTCTGTTACAAACAGAGACAGGGTAAACAAAGTAGAACTATGACACTAAAAATATGAGGTTTACAAGTCGGTCCCAAGTTTTCAGTGACCCCAAGCCTTCGTATATTAGCCTTTATAAAAGGCTTGTTGCGTCAATCTATGTTTTTGAGGAAATAAGGAGCTAGCAGAGATATGTGTGTGTGTGTGTGTGTGTGTGTGTGTGTGTGTGTGTGTATATATACACACCTCAGATATATATGGAATCTGCTGGAGGATGAAGGTGATCAGGTCTATAAGAAACAACAATAGGGACTTGCATCACCTTGGTATATTCTACACTTGATGATAACTTGTTCGATGACCTTGGACGTGTCCTCCAGTGTTTTTCACAGCTGCATTAAGCTTTTGATGAAGGTAATTAGTGTCCTCTTAGCCGTTTATAGTGCCGAGCACAAAGTATCTATATGTGGGCCACTGAGTCATAGTGTTTTTTGTAGTCAATCTAGGTAGCGCTCAGATTGGCCTGCTAAATCTTAGAGTCTGGGGTAATTGCTGTATCAAGCATTGGCTGGTGCTTTGACCCTCTGGTGTTGTTTCCTTTGCTCATGTTCTGACTCATGGGCCTGCTCAGCTTAGCTATTATGAGAGGAGCTTCCATGTTGAGGAGATGCAGGTTATCAGACAGAAGTACAAAGATGTTGTTGCCTTATAGGGAGTCTTAATGAACAGGATCTGTGTTCGCCAACATGAGAGCACTGTTCACTTTCTCCAGCATTAGTCTCTGATCTATTAGTTTAGGACAATTTGTAGATTTGTGAGATGTATTGCATTGGGTTGCCTTCAACTGTTTGGTCTGTATTAGATGTAAGTACTAAATATAAATATAATCTGGATGTAAATTCACTTTGTTATAAAGCTAAATTTACATTTACTGCTTTTGGCAGACACCCTAACCCAGAGGGACCTACATCTTTTATCTCATTTTATACATGGGCCTAGCAGTGGCAGATTTGTGGACCTGGGATTCAATCTCACAACCTTCCAATTAGCTTTCACATCCCAAAGGATTGCTTTCAACCTGTAACAATAGATTTAAGCACAGGGAATGATTTAATGTCAGAAGTGGGATTTGAACCCATGCCTCCAAGGAAGACTGTGCCCTGAATGTAGCACCTTAGACCACTTGTGTCAGGACTCAGCCCGGACTTTGACCACGTGCTTTTGTTTATGTTTTGCGTCACGTGTCTGCCCCGCCCTTGTCTCTTCCTCCCCGCCTCTGCACACCTGTTCCTCGTGTGTCTAATTGTGATTAGTATTTAGTCGAGCCACGTTGCCTTAAGCAGCAGGGAATCCACTGTCTGTTGTCGCTGTTCTAGTCATGTTTGGTTTTGTCTTTGTCTCTGTTTTGTGTTTTTATTTAATAAATCCTGTTTTTTTTATGCTATCCTGCACTTGGGTCTGTTTTTACCCCGCATCGGCGACAACTTGGCATTCATTTACAGCATTTAGCATTCAAGACATCCTGGCATTCGCATGTGGAAGGATGCAGAAATGGAAAAAAGAAGAAGAAACACATTGTGCAGAAAATGGCAGAAATGACATGGATGCATTCGAAACCATCATGAAACCACCATGGATGCCGACGAAACTGCAACTCTGTAATGTGTGTAGACTGATCTGGACTGCGTTCTGTAATTTAAGTTTTTATGAGCAGCAAATCCTAGCTTACTGTCAGAGAATGTTCATATGGCTACATGACACCCACAAAACATGTACGGTATAAAGGTTTATTCCAAAAATGGGAAGCTGAGATAAAGAATGATTTTGAGATTTTGATGAAAAGTGAGTCAAGTGGCCTCAAGTCACATTATGACCCTTTCTGGTCCAAATTATGCAGGTTTCCTCTGGCTATAATATGTAAAATTGTCTAACTAGTTAGCTAACATTAGCTAGCCAACTAAAATATAACAGAGCCACAATCAGAGCTTACTTTCTCTGAAGTTATATTCATCTCTGAGGCTCAGAGACACGGCTAGCCCACTATCTCGACTAGCTAGAGATTATCTGGACATTTTATATTCTCACCTGTGCAGTTCGGTTAAGTTTCTGTACCCACTATTCTGCTGTCCATTTGCTTTAAGGTTTGACATGCCGTGTGTTCTGAGATTCTTTTCTGCTCAACTGGCTATAAAAAATGATTGCGATGCTCTAGCTTTCCTCAGCACAAACCGGTCTGTCCAGAGAGAGAGAGAGAGACAGAGAGAGAGAGAGACAGAGAGAGAGAGAGATTTTAGCAACGGACCTCTGGTATACCATGTAACACACATCAAAAATCAAATAAAAGAATGTACAAAATAATAAATAACACACACTTACTCACACACACACACACACACACACACCCTCCCGCTCAGCAGGACACTGTCTGGACGAGTCAGCTCTGTGTTGGATCTTTTTTGTCTTCTTTTTTTTTTTTTTTCATCAGCTTACTGCAAAACACACAGCGTATAAATAGCTCATCATTAATCTCTCTCTCTCTCTCTCTCTCTCTCTCTCTCTCTCTCTCTCTCTCTCTCTCTCTCTCTCTCTCTGTCTTGCTCTCGCTCTCTCTCTCTCTTACACACACACAGATGTACAAGTTCATTCATTACCCTCTCCTTCTTTGTGACTCCTCCTCCCATTCATAGCTTGGTCACGCCCTCACAGCTACAAGGTGTTACATCAACTTGAATATAAATTTGAATAAATGTTGAAAGATGGCACATGGTCAAGGGTTTAGAGCGTAATGTATGTTACACACAATACACCTCACTGCATTTTAATTTTAAGTGTTACAAAATGTTACTTATGGTAAATATTTGATAAAAAGACCTAAAAAAAAAAAAATAAGATTTAATGAATATTAAAAAAAAAATAATAATAATAATAATAATAATAATAATAATAATAATAATAAGAGGAATACCTTAACATCAGTCATTATCATTATTATTCTCAAAAAAGAGCTTCTCCAAAAAAACACATTAAATAGTTTAGAAAATATTTATAAAATACAACACTTCTGAATATTTCCCCCATTATTTCCCATTATCCATTTTTCATCAAAAGTCCAAGGTGTAGGAGTCAATTTACATCTCACACGTCATCACTGAATCCACGTCACTCTGCCATGTTGATGGAATCATGTGTTCATGGAAGGAAAATGTGATGAATGTTCACAATGTTCCTGGGGGACTTTTCCATCATGCACTCGGCCTCGCAAAAAGCCCCGTTCCTGATGCCATGCTTCTAAATTTAATCTGTTTAATGCTATTCAATCATTCATGGATTCATGCTTGCTGTTGTGGGTGAGGCCTGTGCCATGCTGGCACTGAATAATGCACCACAGAGCGGCTGATATATTTTACACACGGCCTGTGTAGAGTGCAGCCTGTGTTAAATACAGCAATGCTGTCTCAGGCTTGTAGCACGTTTGTCTTCCCAGCTTTAAACAAGCCGACGTGATGAGTCGAGATGATGACATCACGGTGTGGCAGGGAGTGGGGTGGTGGTGTGGGGGTGTGGGTTATTTCCCCAGGATGCAATCCATTACCTGTCTCTCATCTCTCTCTTCCTCTATCAGTCTCCCTCTAGCAATTCTTCACTACTTTATATTTCTACTACCTCACTTACACGCTCTCCTCTGATGTATCCCCCCTTACTTTCTCTCCCTCTCTCTCTCACTCTCTCTCTCTCTCTCAGCTCAAGTTTACTGAACCAAAAAATATCATATGGCATTTATTTCCTGAGATCCTGCTTCATTTCTCCTGTTCACTGTATTGCTAAAATCCCAAACGAAGCCTTTGTACATAGCGCAGGATTTCACGTTATTTATTATCATTGTTTAAAATATTAGCAATATTCATGAATCTAAATGAATCTGTCTCAATACCGATACTAAATGAACTTATTGCCATGATGCTGTTAGTCTCTTATGACTTGTGACCTAGCAGTTATAGCAGATATGACAAAGATAAATACAAATGTTTTAACTAAAATATTACTTGTGATAAGAAATGCACACAAAAACACTAAACACTACAACCTGGGCTGGAAATCTCCATGTTATGTTGTGTATAAGTACGGAGCAGCATTTAGTGTTAATGTTGCCATAACAACAAGAAGTGTTAGTCCTGTCAGCATGTAATGTATTAGCCTTGTGTGTGTGTGTGTGTGTGTGTGTGTGTGTGTGTGTGTGTGTGTGTGTGTGTTGTAATTGTCCTTCAGATGCCCTTATTAAACAGACAGCGAAAAGGGAACATTTTGTGTTTTGTTTTGTTCTGCTTCAATATATTACCCTGAGACCAATCATATCATTATCCAACTTCACAAGTATATTTAAATCTATAAAAATATATAACCTGGACGTTATTTTTTTCACACATACTGTACATTTGTAAACTGTAAAAATAATCTGTGTAACTTATTATTAAACAGATAATCCACTTCAAACCTTATTCATTCAGACCTCATTTGATAAACTTTATTCACACTTCACATTTACTTAATTATTTTTATTCAGCTGACAGTTGGATTATTGATACTGATAGTTGCCTGTGTTTATATCTAAAACTAGTTTAATAGCTTAGAGTGATATTGTTTATAGTAAAAGAATTGTCTGCTTGTGTGACTGAATCAGTGAGTGAGGGACTGAATGACTAAGGGTTTAAGTAAATCACTAAGTAAATGTGTGAGTGAATCATCGAATGGATGATTCAGTGATCAAGCAAAACACCAGTGATTGACCATACACTCAATTCAAATAGTGAGACAGTGACTGAGTGAAAATTGTGAGGTTCAGTGAGTGGGTTTATGTAAAGTGAACAAATTAGTGGGTGACTGAGTAGTGATTGAGTGAGTAACTGAATTAGTGAATCAGTAAGTGAGTGAAGCTGAGAGTGAATCGGTGAGTCAGTGAAAATTGTGAGGATCAGTGAGTCTAGAAATCAGTAAGTGAGTGTAAGTAATGTAAGCAAAATAGTGAGTCACTGAGTAGTGATTGAATGGCTGAGTGAGTGAGTGAGTGAGTGAGTGAGTGAGTGAGTGAGTGAGTGAGTGAGTGAGTCAGTGAGTCAGTGAGTGAGTGAGTGAGTGAGTAAATGAGCCATTGAAGCTGAAAGTGATTCAGTGAGTCAAAAAAAATTGTGATTATCAGTGAGTCAAGAAATCAGTAAGTGGGTGTAAGTAAAGTAAACAAATCAGTGAGTGACTGAGTTGTGATTGAGTGAGTAACTAAATCAGTGAATCAGTGAGTGAGAGAAGCTGAGAGTGAATCAGTGGGTCTGTGAAGCTGATAGTGAGTCAGTGAAAATTGTAAGGATCAGTGTGTCTAGAAATCAGTAAGTGAGTGTAAGTAAGGTAAGCAAATCAGTGAGTCACTGAGTAGTGATTGAATGGCTAAGTGAGTGAGTGAGTGAGTGAGTGAGTGAGTGAGTGAGTGAGTCAGTGAGTGAGCGAGTGAGTGAGTAAATGAGCCATTGAAGCTGAAAGTGATTCATTCATTCATTCATTCATCTTCTACCGCTTATCCGAACTACCTCGGGTCACGGGGAGCCTGTGCCTATCTCAGGCGTCATCGGGCATCAAGGCAGGATACACCCTCTACGGAGTGCCAACCTATCGCAGCGAAAGTGATTCAGTGAGTCAAAAAAAAATTGTGATTATCAGTGAGTTAAGAAATCAGTAAGTGGGTGTAAGTAAAATAAGCAAATCACTGAGTGATTGAGTAGTGATTGAGTGCGTAACTGAGTCAGTGAGTGAACAGTGTGTCAGTGAATGAGTAAATCAATAAGCAAGTGTTATAGTTGGATTATTGCCTGATTAGGCTGCATATATATTTAATATTTAACAATTAATTTACAGGATTGAATTCGATATAATCATTAATGATAAATAAAGAGTGCTAGATTCTGATTAGTCAGAAGGTGTTGATTCATTTTCTATCAAAGTAGCACTGAATATAGTTCCAGCAGTAAGACAAATAGTATTTTAAATTAACGCTCCAATTAAATGGATCAAAAATGTGTCTTTGTTCATATGGTGATATGTTTTAGTTAGATGTTTATTAAGCATTTTTAGAAGCATTTTCCAGTGTCAGTGCTGTTTCTTGTTTTCTGACACAGGAAATCTTCTGGGATAACAAACTGTATATGTAATGACTGACTTATTCTTCAGGAGAGAGGTTTGTGACTGGAATAAATGTTTGTAGCTGTAATGAAAGTGATAACAAGAATTTTTTCTTGGACAATCCACAACATTTAAGATAACTATAAACAGATGGAAAAAGGAATAATTGTTAGCGGTGGCAAATTGATGTAGTAGAGCGGAAATAAAACACATTAGGCTATGCTTTTTCTGGAAAATAGTTATGCACGGAGCATCATGGCAATTTATCATTGATTATTTTCCTTTAACATCATGTTTTGGCTCTTACACAAGACCGAATGACAAAATTTAAAAAAAAAACAGGGCAATAATATCAGCCATATTTTTGATATGCCTTTAGTACTTAGCCTAACTGGAAAAAACCCCAGAGTGAAACAGTTTCTTAATTGTTTTAAAGGCTCTTATTTTGTCAGCTGGCAAAAATCTTTGAATAAAATTCCCCTATACATGATTCAACTTAAAAGATTAGACACACCATCAGTGTGAGGTTCTTCTACGCATGTGCAGGAGAATTTAAATGCTCATGATTTAGTGTTTAAGGAGGAGATCTAAGTGTGAGAACTAAGTGTGATTAGACACGAATGTGAACTGATTGGATGCATTTTGGTCTTAACCCTGAAGGAAGGAGATCAGATAGAAATGTGGGGCAAAAATCGAATTTTGCTGCGTCTCTCAACGATGTAGCCTTGACGGTTCCATCCTGCAGTGCTGCAGTGGGGAAACTAGTGTGTCCCTGTTCACAGATCTATTAGCAGATAAAATAAAGCTGTTTAAGGTTTTACTTATCTCTGTCTCCTCTAGGCAATGCAGGAGTTGCTGCTTTGCTCATCAGGTCTCCTGGTGCTTTTCCTCTGTTTCGTGGTGTTGTGCGGTGATACCTCACAGGGTGTAGGGTTTACACTGGGGTAGATTCAATTATATTGGTTTATACAATCTTTTTTGTCATTTTATGAGAATATTTTGTACAAAGTGCCTTAAAAGGTACTGGAACAAGCCTGAGAAACTCTCTGCAGCATTTCACATTATATACTGAAATATATTATATCCAAAACAAGTTCAGTAGCTGAGAGTTTGATATCGGGTATAGTGAAAGAATCATCTGCTTGTGTGACTGATTCAGTAAGTGTGTAAGTAAATCACTAAGTGAATGTGTGAGTGAATCATTGAATTGATGATTCAGTGACCAAGCAAGACACCAGTGATTGACCATATGCACAATTCAAATATTGTGTCAGTAAGTGAAAATTGTGAGGAAATCGGTAAGTGACTGAGTAGTGTTTGTCTGACTGATTGAATCAGTGAATTAGTGAATCAGCGAGTGAGTGTGAGTGAAGCTGATGGTGAATCAGGGAGTCAGTGAAACTGCAAGCGAATCAGTGAGTCGGTGAAGCTGAGGATGAATCAGAGGTTCAGTGAAGCTGAAAGTGAATCAGTGAGTAAGTGAAGCTGAAAGTGAATCAGTGAGTGAGTGAATCATTGAGTGAGTGGGTGAGTGAAGCTGAGCGTGAATCAGTGAGTCAGGGTTACTTGTGAGGATCAGTGAGTCAAGAAATCAGCAAATGAGTGTAAGTAAAATAATTAAATCAGTGAGTGACTGAGTAGTGATTGAATGACTTAGTGAATAAACACTAAAAGGAGCAGCTCAAAAATCATCTTTTTCAGAAATGAATTCAGTAATATTAAACTGCTGTAGTCAGTCACTCATTTAAGCTTCTGTATGATGATCAGTAAAACACAGCAACTAGACCTTCCTGTAACAAAAGTGGTCATTATAGACACTCTAGCTTCTATCTATGGAAAGTGTGTGTGTGTGTTTCATGCTGACCATCATTGTCAGAGGCATTATGTCTTAGAGGCTTTTGGTCATTGGCAGCGGTGCCTTTTTGTTCCGCTCTTAATCATTTCTTTGAAGTTGCCTCTCGGCTCCTTGACTCTCCATCCAGCTTTCATGTTCCTACCAGCGCAAGATATCACCAGAGCAAAGAGACCTTATGTAAACATTCAGTCTTGTGAAAGTGTGTGCGCATGAGCACGCTTTTACCAGCCTGCATTCATGTGTTTGTGTGCTTTTGTGTGCATGTATGTGCCTGCAAATACCTTCACTCAAATATCCCTCTCGGTATTTTGATGTTTTGGTTCTTTATCTCTCACATGGTCACTTTGCCCTATGGAGAGTTTTCATGACACTCGTAATTAAAATAAAGGCAATAATTAATACATTTGTAGCTCCAACAGAGCCTATAAAAGCCTTTCATATTTCTCATTATGGTGCTGTAAACAGATCTGCTCGGCTCAGTGTGACTCAGATGGAGTGCTGCAGGGCCAAAAAGCACTGCAGACTTTTATGTTTTGCATCTTTAGTTGATTCATTGGACAATTACCAATCAGTTGAGAGGAAACAGGTGTATTGAACCAAAAAGAGGGGAAAAATAGCATCCCTATATAGCTTCTGTAGGCTGTGCTCGTATCTGTGTACCTGTATCTGTGTGTGTATGTGTGTGCATAGAAAACTGAAATAGGTCCCAGTCTCTAGCTCCACCATGACCGTGACTGGATAAATTACTGAAGAGAAATTAAAAAGTGAAATGATTATAGTAATAATTTACAATTATTTGAGCTGTCTATAACACCCCAGGGTCCTTTTTTATATTTACTCCACGTCCTTGAATTTCCTTTTGTACATCTCAAAACTATACAAAACAACCATAAGAGACTTTTTTATTTTAGTACAGGAAGTAAAAGTTTGGACAGTTAAGACTCTTATGAACTGATGGCTCATTACACTCAAACTGATTATCTTGGAGATTTGTATTATTTATTTATTTCCATCTAAATACAGAGTCATTCTTGCTTCCAAATCAGGTGGTTGGTTGGGTATTTATTTAAAATGGAAAATACCCATCAGTCTTACTTTACTTTTCTTTGTTCATGGTTCAAGCCCCAGCACTGAAAATCTGCCACTGCTGGGCCCTTAAGCAAGGCCCTTAATCCTTTCTTCTCCACTGGTGCTGTATCATGGCTGACCCTGCGTTCTGACCCCAACTTCCAAAGGATAGGATATGCAAAGAAAAAGATTTCACTGTGCCCTAAATTAAATATGACACAAGGCCTCTTCTTCTTCTGCTTCTTCTTCTCAACATTATTTCCTCTCTGCTGCTTTTGCCTGCGCGTGTGAGATATCGAGGTTAATTCTCAGTCGTGTGAGTTAATCAGGGAGCAGGTGTGAGCTTGTTCGTTTCAGCTTGAAGTCGTGGCCGAGGGTCAGTTTTATTTTGGTTCGCCTAATAAGAAAATGATGGTGGTTTCCAATTACGAAGATAATTTTAGTGCATTCAATTCCAGGCCTTATGCCGCAAGCATAATGACACAGGATTGAATCAGTTCAGTTTTATTTAGGTTGATTTGGGGAACACATTGTAATGAAAGTGAGCCCAGATGTGCATTTTGAACTCCTGGCTCCAAATATATATATATATATATATATATATATATATATATATATATATATATATATATATATATATATATATATATATATCCCAGTGTTCCTAGACAAAGCCAAAAATGGACCAGCTCCCTCTTACCTCAAAGCACCCGCACCCTCCAATCTACCAGCACTGCTCGACTGGTTCCACCATCTCTCAGTGTAAGAGGCAAGTATACTACAGGACTCTTCTCTGTTCTGGCACCAAGGTGGTGGCCAGACCTCTTCCCCTAGAGGTCTGGACAGCTGAGTCACTGGCTATTTTCAAGTGGCGGTTAAAGACCTACTTATTCAGGAAACACTTCAACTAGCACTTCTTTCCTTATCTTTTGCATTTAAAAAAAAAAAAAAAAAAACCTTTGACACTTTTTCATTGTAACTTTGAACAAATGTTTTAAACTCATGGTATCTTAAGTATGTAACTTAGTGAGACAGCATTAATGTATTCAGTGCTAGAGATTTAAGCACTTATGTACGTCGCTCTGGATAAGGGTGTCTGCCAAATGCTGTAAATGTAAATGTAAATGTAAACTTCCATAACTATGGCTCCAGGATACCTCACTTGACCACTACTCCATTGTCATGCATCCTAAGATGATATCTGATGATATCAGACCACAAAATGGCACAAAATCAAAAGCAGTGCACTCTGTAGTGAACATGCTATAGTTCTGAACATCACACTCCATGTTCTTCGATTCCTTCTGCTCTATCAGACATCCTCCTTTGTTTCTCCCACTTTATCTTTCTCTGTAGATCCTCCACTTTCACCCTCAGTATCTCTCCTCATTTTTCCCAGTTTGAGAGCTGAACCTTTATGTAATCAGATGTGGGAGTTGTGCTTCTTGCTTTAAGAATGTATTTTACCATCCAAAGTCTACAGCTTCAGTCTCTGTACACAGAACAAAGACATCCTCAATAACAATTACACACAATGGCTGATTTTTGATTGCTTTTAGATATTTGTTCTAAGTGTCTGTCTTCTTAAAGGATGTTTAGTTGCCATTAGCATTAGCGATGTCCTGTTTGGTTTAGTTTCCCATCACACCCACACGGTTATACAGTTACAGTCTTGAAAACAGCCAAAAACTTTTTTGGTCTCTACAAAAAAAAAAAAAAAAAATAGAATTTAGCAAATTCGAGAAGGATTTTTTTTTTGGGCTACTTTCAAACCTTGGTTCGATGTCAGCTTATAAAGAGCAGCAAGTGAGATGGTAAAACTTTATCAGACTGATATAAAAGTCTAAAACCCTGCTAGTTGTCAGAATTTGATCAAGTTGTTGTATTACTTCAGTTTGTTTGTGAAAATGTCCAGAAATCTATTGCATCATCATCATCATCATCATCATCATCATCATCATCATCATAATCTCAATCATCTAACACACTAAAGCACTAAAGCACTAACACACTCATGTACAGCTGACAAAGCACAAAGTTTAACAAATTGTTTTAAAGAACCCAATACGAGACGTTTACTGAAATTGAAGAAATTTTGTCAATAAAGCAGAAGTAAGTGAAGATTATCAGCTTGCACGGACATCAGTTGAGTCCACCATGAGTGATTCATGTGATTAGAGAAAGACTGATGGGATTCATTTTATACATTTTACAAATTCTTGAATATTCAGCAATAATGTTAAAGGAACTCGACGGAAATCATGAAAGAAGTTTTTTCTTTTACTTTTGATGCAAAACAGATTTTATTTTATAAATTTGTCGAACATTACATAAGAGATGTGGAAAAAGAAAAAAAGAAGGAAAATCTGTAGTTTTCAGATGTATTTGTAGTCTATTTGTAGATGTTGTTATCCAGAGCGACTAGAGCTGCTAGAGTCTAGTATCTTATTCTGATGGATGTTATAAAATAGACTTGAGTTGCTAAGTTTGTTGTCATGGTGATTTTTATGATGTTATTCAGATGATTTTGCTTGGCAAAAATCAGAAACGAGAGCATTTGCACGTCCTGCCTCTCTGACAGAAGAGTACATCAGCAGCCTGTCTCTGGATTTTGAATCAGCTGTTCTCATGTGCTTGTCTTGAAAGCGTGAGTGTGTATTGCCATCTTTTGGATTTTTGTTGCTGGGCGTCTTGATTGAAGAGCCCCGAGGAACAGAGGAGCTGAATCGATTGGGAGATCTAACATTTCTAACATCCCTTTGAAAGCTGCTTAATCTATAATGTCAGCTGAGAGGATAATACATCAATAATACATCAAAAAGCCTGGGCATCATCATGGCCTCTCTAAAAACAAACCTGGCTCTGCATACATAATGGACCACATTCTACAGGCCGGTGATACAAGCGATTACACAGATAATGACCTTTGATTAAGCAGGTACAATTAACACTGAGAGAGAAACGGAGGACACTTCGTCACAGACTTGATCTGAAAGAACGCACAGCACCACTGATATTAGCGCTACACTGAACTATCGCAAAAAGGAATAAACAGTGACCTAAAAAGAATTGGAGCTCCGTCCACCGGAGCGCTTCTTGTCCTAGAAAACCTAAATCTGTGATTACTTTCTAATGAGGTTAATGTTGGTTTTGTGACCAGGAAAAAATGTAGAGAACAGATTACATGTACTTCAGCTAAACTTTCCACCACAATGTGAAGTATAATTTTAATAAAATAATAAAAAATAACATCTATCCTCTTCACTCGACAGACTCCTTCATACAGCATGCTTTCTGAGCTGCATTACAAACATATATTCAGAAGCACATCATGATTCTCGTTTCTAGAACAACAATGGCAGGGAACCGCACACCACTCAATTCACTCACTCTCACTCACTCATTTTCTACCACTTATCCGAACTACCTCGGGTCACGGGGAGCCTGTGCCTATATCAGGGGTCATCGGACATCAAGGCAGGATACACCCTGGACGGAGTGTCAACCCATCGCAGGGCACACACACACTCTCATTCACTAACACAATCACACACTACGGACAATTTTCCAGAGATGCCAATCAACCTACCATGCATGTCTTTGGACCGGGGGAGGAAACCGGAGTACCCGGAGGAAACCCCCGAGGCACGGGGAGAACATGCAAACTCCACACACACAAGGCGGAGGCGGGAATCGAACCCCGACCCTGGAGGTGTGAGGTGAACGTGCTAACCACTAAGCCACCGTGCCCCCCTCCGCTCAATTCAATTAATTTCAATTCTAATTTATTTGTATAGCGCGTTTAACAATTGACATTGTCTTAAAGAAGCTTTACAGAACATAAACATAATACAAAATGTTTATTAATATTATACAAAGATTAATATAATACAAAAGTTCAAGATTAATATTAGACTTATTTTTAAATGTGTTTGTAGTTATCCTCAGTGAACAAGTCTGAGGTGACTGAGGCGACTGTGGTGAGGAAAAGCTCCATTAGATGGAAGAGGAAGAAACCTTGAGAGGAACCAGACTCAAAAGGGAACCTCATCCTCATTTGGGTGACACTGGAGGGTGTGTTTATAAACATACACTCCAGCAATTGTGTATCGATGAGGAGTTTGTTGTCCTCAAAGACCACATGGAGTTGTCATCTCCTCTTAGAATATCTAAATACTTCTTACTGAGTATGATTTAAACTGTTTGATTGGTCCAGCTTCGCAGCATGTAATACAAATGCAAGCTGCTTTACACAAGCAAATATGTCCTACCTTTCATCTAAGAAATTGTAAGCATCTAATCTATGTAATCTATGAAAAGCTCACGCCATCTCCAAGCGTAAACATTTTTTATGTATGTGCATGTAGTGGGGTAGCGTGTATGTTTGCTGCTCATTTTATACATTCTGTCTGAAAATATTATAAGTCTAGAAACCACTGCAAGTCTATATATATATATATATACTATGTGTGTCAGTGTGTGTGTATTCAGATTTTTTGTAATGTTTTGTACTGGTGTCTATAGTTTTTTTTTTGATAGATAGATAGATAGATAGATAGATAGATAGATAGATAGATAGATAGATATATATATGATATGATAATATATGATATATATATATATATATATATATATATATATATATATATATATATATATATATATGTATATATATTTCAGAATTCAACCACTGACTATGCATCTGAAAGCAACCAATAGAGAAAAACAAACACATCCCAGTGTGACATTTATATCTCTTTATGGAGGTTCAGTTGTGTTTTTACGATCACAGTCTGACCTCCGTCAGTAAATGTGACTGATGTGGCAGCATTACAGTTCTGACAGCTACGCCAATGAGGTGTCTCTGAGTTGACACTTTGAGAGATGGAGCCAGTGGTCACCTCTGGGGAAACTGCAGGAGTGGAGAGATCCTACAGGCAGACACACACACACGCACACACACGCACACACACACACACACACACACACACACACACACGTAGAGAAATGAGAGCAGTACACCTGCCAGGAGTGTCACCCCTCCAAGTTATTGCTCCTAGACTAGCTGTGTGTGTGTGAGTGTGTTAAACCTGAGTCATTGTGCTAGTGGATACATGACAAAGGTTAGAATCTTTTATCATTGTATGTGCTGTTTTGCATAAATATATTACACACAAATCATTTGTGTCATGCTTTAAATCTGTGGAGATGTTATGTTGTGTATATTACGTATATGTTGTGGCAGGGTTACAGTCTGTACCCTTTATTTTTATGAGAGCAGGTTGTTAAGGTCATTGGCTACAGCAATGTTTACATATTTTCTGTCTGTTAGCTGGTTGATTTCATGATAAGTGCAAAAGAAATGGCTGCTGTGTGTATGTTTATATCATCAATGTTTCCCTCCATCATTTACCATCCTGGCTCATTAAGAGGGATGAAGCCATTGACAGTAGTGAAGAGCAGTTCAGACAAATGTTCGATCGTACTCACTGATCAGTGTGAGGACATGTTTACATTTACATTTACAGCATTTGGCGGACGCCCTAATCAAGAGTGACATACTACAGTGCTTTTAAGTCTCTCTCGGTGAATACATTAACACTGGTTCACCGGGTTACAGACTTAAAACTACCTAAAATTCGATTCAATATATTTTTATTTGTTTATTTATTTTTAAATGTACACATACAACAAACATGGAAAAGTGCTATTCCAGAATTTCAGGAACAGGTAGTTCTTCGCCCGTCGTTTGAAGATGAGAGGAAGATCTTCACCCACATGTGACTCAGCTGTTCGGAGATCTACGGGAAGTTTATTCCACCACCTCGGTGCCAGAACAAAAAAGAGTCTTGATGTGTTTCTACCTCTTACACTGAGAGATGGTGGGACCAGTTGAGCAGTGCTTGTAGATCTGAGAAGGCGAGGTGCAGTGTGAGGAGTGATGAGGACTTTGAGGTAAGCATGTATGTGTATGAATGTGATGCATGCAGCTACCAGAAGCCAGTGGATGGAGCACAGCAGTGGTGTGGTGTGTGAGAACTTAGGCAGGTTGAAAACAAGTCGTGCAGCTGCATTTTGAATCATTTCCAGAGGACGTATTGCATTCATAGGTAGACCTGCCAACAGTGAGATGCAGTAGTCCAGTCTTAAAATGACAAGAGACAGTCTGTGTGGACAAAAATGGCCAAATCCTTCTGATGTTGTAGAGAAGAAACCGAGATGAGCGTGTCACATAAGCAACATGCGAGGAAAAGGACAGTTGATTGTCCATGGTTACCCCAAGTTTGCAAGCTGTGAATGAAGGGGAGATCAGATCATTGTGGGGAATATTGCATGGATATTATCCATGTTTATGACTGGATTGTTCTGTACTGTATCATGCAGTTTATCCTGTGGAGATTGGACTCTTAAAAAAAAGTGTACATGATTTAGATTCTGCAGTTTTCATATTGACCAAGGATCCATATGAGCAGTTCTGCAGAAATAACAACATTTTGAAAGAAAAATAAGGTTTTTAAAATGGTAAAACCTGCACGCTGCCCACTTAAGTCTATATTTAACTGTTCTGATAGTTTTTTAATGTGTTCACACCAGAGTGTGGGAGCGGAGTGGTGTGATTTTTGCCCAAAGCGAGGAATGGCTTGTTACAAAAACGTGAAAAAAGTTGTTCTCTCACAGTCTGAAATCACGTCAGTACTCTAGTGAAACAATCCGTAATTCAATTTAAAGGTATAATTGTGTAAAAGTATGAAGTTCCTGTGAAATGATCAAAATAGTATAATTATTATATTTGTATTGCATGATGATTATTACACCAAGCTGACTCCCAATATGACCCAACATCGCTCCTAAACCTCTATGCCAGTTATACTGAATATAAACGAAAAGAGAGCAAGTGTTTCTTCAGAGCGTGTGTGTGTGTGTGTGTGTGTGTGTGTGTGAGAGAGAGAGAGAGAGAGAGAGAGAGAGAGAGAGAGAGCATGCATGTTTTTGCACCTCTCTACACCTCTGTTTCTCCAGCCAAGCTTTAAAAATAGAACTGTATGCCACTGACGACTAACAGCCACCTCCCATGGCACAAGGTGCTCATCTGTACCTGTCCCTCTCTCTCGCCTTTTACATTTCCCTTTCTTTATTTCTTGTGTTTTGTCATTTGTCTTTCTTGGCCCGTTTTTCAGTCCTACCCCCTCATTTCTTTACCTCTCCTTATACGTCTTTGTCTGTCTCCATCTCACTTTCTGACCATTGTGTCCTCATATCTTCCTCTGATTATTCTCCTCGGTCAGTCTCGGTTTATTTTAGTTGTTTTAATGACTGAGCACGTCCCAGAGCTCTCCAGGAAGCAGGCCGTGTCCTATTTCTCTTCTACCTGTCTTGTCCTAATAGGCAAGTGCTAAAATATATATATAAAAATGACTGCTGTGTCTTAGTCGTGTCATTTTTTTAAAATATGCTTTTGTCAGTGAAATGGACAGAAAGGGAAAGGACTGAGGACGGAGATCTTAGCTGCATTCATTAAATTCATGCATTCAGGTTTGACTTCTAAGTTCTGGGCCGAGGTCAAAGAAATCAATCCCTGTGCAAATCTGAGCTAATAGTCTCAAATCATGTCCTGTAATATCAGAGGAGAGGAGAGGAGAGGAGAGGAGAGGAGAGGAGAGGAGAGGAAGGAAGGAAGGAAGGAAGGAAGGAGTAAAGGAAGGAAGGAAGGAGTAAAGGAAGGAGTAAAGGAAGGAAGGAGTAAAGGAAGGAAGGAAGGAAGGAAGGAACAAAAGAAAGAAAGAAAGAAAGAAGGAAGGAAGGAAGGAAGGAAGGAAGGAAGGAAGGAAGGAAGGAAGGAAGGAAGGAAAAAGTGAAGGAACAAAAGAAAGAAAGAAAGAAAGAAAGAAAGAAAGAAAGAAAGAAAGAAAGAAAGAAGGAAGGAAGGAAAAAGTGAAGGAACAAAAGAAAGAAGGAAGGAAGGAAGGAAGGAAGGAAGGAAGGAAGGAAGGAAGGAAGGAAGGAAAAAGTGAAGGAACAAAAGAAAGAAAGAAAGAAAGAAAGAAAGAAAGAAAGAAAGAAAGAAAGAAAGAAAGAAAGAAAGAAAGAAAGAAAGAAAGAAGGAAGGAATTAGTGAAGGAAGGAAAGAAAAAGTGAAGAAAGAAAGAAAGAAAGAAAGAAAGAAAGAAAGAAAGAAAGAAAGAAAGAAAGAAAGAAGGAAGGAAGGAAGGACAGTGTGAAGGAAGGAAGGAAGGAAGGAAGGAAGGAAGGAAGGAAGGAAGGAAGGAAGGAAGGAAGAGAAGGTTGAAGGAAGGAAGAAAGATCCTATTTAGGACATGGTCCCTCCTTTCCTGTTAATAATAAAATCCTCCACTCTAAAGAGAAAGCTTTCCACTATATTTTTAAGCTTGGCTGTGGAGATTTGCCTGTGATGAGGTAATGAGCCCTGGTGTTTAGTTTCAGGTGGTCAGTGAGGTTGAGATCAGAGTTCGGTGGAGGCTACTTGAGTTCTTCCACTTGAATCTTGGCAAACCATGTTTTGATGGAACTCTGTGCTTTGTGCACAACTGCATTGTCATGTTGTAACAGGTTTGAGCCTCTTAGTTGCAGTGAAGGGAAATTGGAATGCCACAGCATATAGAGACATACTAGATCATTTGGGGAAGAACCACATATAGGTACAAACAAAAATTGGTGCAAGTCTCCAATTAAAATATATATATATATATATATATATATATATATATATATATATATATATATATATATATATTTAAAATATATTCTACAGCATTTTAATAGGGTAAATTATAAAAATACTGTATTAAGTAAAAAGGATTCAAACTTAGCCTTTATCAAAATTATTGTCAATAAAATAGCTTAATTAGCACAAATGAAGGAATGAAAGAAGCAATGCTTCTTCACAGCACCGCAATTCATTCTTGAGCTACTGTCATGTCACTGCTCATGTCAGTTTCCTCTATTTTTTTGCCAAGCTTGAGTTGTTTTTAGATAATGCTTTTACTTCCATGAAAAGATGTCAGAAAGGCAGTCCGATATCTTCTGAGAAACTTGGGACATGGATGATGAAAAAGAGAAGTAAAGGTGCATCTGTGCAGCAGAGATAAGAATAAGCCATGATGCTTGAAGCCAAGCCCAGTGATTCAGTATAAAGAAAGAATAGATGGATCACAGTAGGCATGGCACCACTGGTTTAGAGACTCAAGTCATCAATAGGGAACAGCAGGGTGTCGTGCTGTGGAAATGCTGAAAGAGGAGAATCAAGCTTGTTTATGATGGGTTATGAAGTTTTCCAACCTGTAAGAGCAACTGAGAAAAAAACACAACAACAACATAGGACGGGTTACATACAACGTACAGGTAACTTAGAATATCAATAAAGGACGTGATTAAACATAAACACTGCCTTATGAATTAGGGTAAACTTCTGAGAGTTGATGGGGTCAAACCACTGGTCACTAAGAAGTGATATACACTTTGATGGTTTCATTCAGTCAGGTTCAAATAGTAGACAATATTTTCTTAAGTGCAAGGCAACGCTTATTTTATACCACGAGCCTTGCAAACATGTTTTAATGAAACCTTCATTTTCCAGTTCTTTGGCACTTACAATCTTCACTAAGCTTTTTTAAGGATTTTAACCAATAACAAAATGCATGCTATTACACTAAGATACAGACTGAATAATCGCCTGTGTGCTGTTTAGATTATTGACATGCACTTTTGCTCGGCTTGTCGGCTTAGGGGAAAGAATTTTTGTGAGTCATTTCTATCTTGTTGAGCATGGTCACACCCAGAGGTATAGAAAAGATATTTTTGTCACATCTATATTACAGCACAGTGAAATTCTTTCTTCACATATCCCAAATTTGGAGGTTGGGGTCAGAGCACAAGGTCAGCAATGATGGAGCACCCCGAGAGCAGAGAGGGTTAAGGGCCTTGCTCAAGAGCCCAACAGGGGCAGCTTGGCAATGGTGGCACTTGAACCCAAATCCTCCAGTGAACAAACCAGAGTCTTAACCAACTGAGGGAATATCTCATGGAAGAACAAGATCCGTTGCTCCTTGACAATAGTTCAGTTCAGTACTACTTAAACATTGCATGTAAAACATAAACATGTAATGTATAATGTTACAAAGCGGTTTGTGACCATATATATTAAAGTGCCATGATCCCTACCATTGTAGAAAATTATGACAGCTGCTGTAATATTTAACAGCTTATACCACATGCTTTTTTTTTGAAAGTGTGCTATAATCATTTTTATAACAGGTATTTAATAGCACAGAAACGTTCCATTGCTCATCGGTTGCCAGGTGTAAGGTTCTTGGAAGATCATCTGCTTAATGTTCTAGTATGAAACTTTATGGCATGCAAGCAGCTAATGTTAGTTTTGAGCACTGACTCAAAAGGATAAGTGAAAAAGCCTGAGTTTGGAAGCTAAAAGAACCCCTCTATGTTACAGCAGATGCGAAGACAAACTCTTATAGCAAGCTGTTTAACTAAATTTTTTCCCCCTTTGTTTTTGTCACCCATTTGTATATCCCAATAAACATTTATGGAGAGTTTAATGTACAAACCTTAATCTTCAGTGGTCTGTTGATCTGTTCAGCAAACAATAATTAAAGGCTTAGTATTAATTCCTTATTGTAACTGTATCTTGTTTTCCTTCAAACTGCTTAGTCACTGGTTGCAATTCAAGTCACTACCCCGTTGCTTGACATACACTCGACTATGCGGCTACGCTTATAGTACGATAATGAACTAGCAGTCAGGCTGGGTATGGTAATCACGCCTGCGAGGCGCTGAACTTCTCCCCAGAGATCGTCTGAAAGTGCAATTCATCTTTCACTGCCTTTGCGCAGATACACACCCAGCCGGCATGTGTGTGTGAGTCCTGGTGTAAATGCAGGTTACACACTGTGCTGAAAGCACATTTAATGGTGTAATGGAAATAAATATTCTAGACCTGGTGTTAAAAAAATAGCATTCCCCTTCATCACTCAGCTAGCATGAGGAGAGAGAGAGCGTGAGAGAGTGAATTTATTTTCAAGGGCCTTTAATGCTTGATCACAATGCGCATTGGCCCTCTGGCTTTATGACGACGTGCTTAAGAAGGTTCAGAAAAAATATTGTATAGTGCCAAATATTTGGATTTTAGCTTTGCTTCGGGCAAAACCATAGATGTGGTTAATCAGCCAGTGTTCGGTTTATGACGTTTAAATCTTTAGTTCTGCTCTATGTGTCAGCATCCAGCCCGGACTTTGGCCATGTGCGTTTGTTTATGTTTGATGTTCACGTGTCTGCCTCGCCCTTGTCTCTTCCTCCCCGCCTCTGCACACCTGTTCCTCATGTGTTAATTGTCATGTCTATTTAACCGTGCCACATTGTCTATGACGGCGTGGAATCCTTGCCATCTCTAGTCACGTCTTGTGTCATGTCTGGTTTTGTCTGTGTCCCTGTTTTGTGTGTTTTACTTATTAAATCAGTTTATTTTTACGCTATCCTGCATTTGGCTCTGTTTTTATCCCTGACACTACGAGGCTAAAGGAAACTTTTATTTCTTTAATTGAACATTTAAATCATCACACATTTACTTCAAGCTGCATTATTCAGTATTTAATACATACTTGCGTGTTTTCTGACAAACTTTAAGGTGAATTGTGGTGCATCTGTGGAAAAATTGATTAAATAGAGAAGCCACAAGAAAACTAGAAATGGTTTAGTCGATAAGGATACACCAGCAGCAGAAAGTTTTTTTTAGTAAAAAAAAATGCTTTTAATAAATAAGTGTATAATAACTTTCTCACTGCTTTATGTTGAGCTGTTCTTTAAAGCATATTTACACACGCCTATCCCTGTCAGTCTTGGCATATTTACATGGGGTGAATATCGGTGTGACCGGAAACACATCATAAATGTTATTTTTAGTGATTATGATTGATGAACGTACACCTACGTGTACCTTTGTGTATGTTATCTTTTTTAAGATATGTGTGAAACACTTGAGGTAAATCTGTTATATGGTTACATGTTATAACTATGCTATAACACTTATACATGAGCTCTTTATTACTTTCAAACATCCAAACCCTTCGGAAAACAGGCATTTTAACCAGCTTTGGAGCTCTATGATGCTGACGATGAACCTGAATGACATTTTGTTTATAATATTAAACCTTTATTCGCAGCAATTTTTAATGAATATAGTTCTATAGAAATTTTATTTAAAAATGTATGTTTTGCATTGTTGAATATTTTCTTGATTTCCGAATCATTATCACCTTCTAGAAAATTATTCAATCCCAAGAATAAGATAGTGGAAATGCAAATGTTTGATAATTATTCAACTAAAAATACATAGTATTTGTTTAGTCTTGACTGAAAGTTTTATACATATTCAGTGCAGGTATACCTTATGAATTGTGAAATGTGTGCAGAGATTTAAGACCATGGTCGCTAGTAGGTGCAAGTGTTGAGGATTCAGAAGATAGGTATAGGTGGAGAGAGATGATTCGCTGTGGCGACCCCTGAAGGGAAAAGCCGGAAGAAGAAGAAGAAGAAGAAGAAGAAGAAGAAGAAGAAGAAGAAGAGGTGCATGTCTTTATTGAAGAAGAAAAAAATATCATGCATCATATCACGTTGATATAAGGGTGTCATGTGAAAGAAATTCACATGTGGTTTTTTAGAGTTCTAAGAGGCCATGCATTATTAATATTTTTGCTTTGCTTTCTCGTTATCTCAACATAACAAAAGTTAATTTGTCATTATAGCGACATACATTTTCTTGTTATCTCTGCATAAGATAGGATGATCGCATATGCTTTTTACTTTGATCAGGGATTCGTGTGATTGACAACTTCCACATAAGTGTCTGACGCTTAAGAAGGAGGCTGTGATGTCTGTATCTTTATCGTCAAAGACAATATTGTGACTCTACTGTGGTCCATCCAGCCTGCTTTTAGATATTTAGCGGTGATTGTGCTGAAAGAGGTGCCTCCATGGATATACAGTACAATCCAGACCCAAAATACAGGGATGAGATAATAAAATGCATTTATTAAGAAAAAACTCTAGGAAAGACTACGCAACTGAAATACAAAATAACAAGCTACAGAGACCAGGAGACAAAAGACAAGGACTCAGCAAACAGCAAGAAAACAGGTATATCGTCGCTGTCGGGTGGAAACCTTGTATGTCCAAATTTTGTCAATTTCATATTTTTTCACATATCGATGCTATTGATCAGTCCCCACGTGGGTCTGTTATTTTTACAAGTTATTAACCAATCTAAAGTCTTGAAAATGGCTTGAGCGCAAATCTCTTAACTCCATTGGACACTTCAACTGTCCACCTCTTCCTCACTCCGCGGCATATTTCTCCTCAAGAAGAGTCGCAACGAATCAACACGTCTTCTGAGGTAAATGTCTTCAAAACACTGGGCTCAAAGAAAAAAAATCTTGACCCCCGCTAGTTCTGGTGCTCGTCTGAGGACAGGAATTTAGCGCAAGACAATCCACTGCAACGTGGACTAAACCCTGTGCACTGCAGATAAGGTACGGCGTTTTTTTAATTTCCTGAAAAATAATGGTTTTTGAGATACAAGGATTCCGCCTGACAGCGATATATCGGGAGGGTAATTAGTGAGACATAAGGAACAGGTGTGCAAGGCAGGAAGAGAGAAGGATCGGATGAGGCAAGCACATCTGCAGACACAAAATATAAACCGAAGCACATGGGAGCACAGACAATAAACAAAACCGTCCAGCAGTCCATGACATTTAGAGGCAAATGTCCGTATACCCGGAGCTAAAGTCCATATACCCGGAGCTGAAGAGTCTGTTTCTCTTAGGACAGCACTGCAATCAAATGATTTATCTCAGGGATTTGTTTTGTTGACTAGCAAAGCAACATGGAATTTGGAACAGCGACAGGTTACAAACCACTGATTTCAGAGAAGAAGTATCTCAGTGCAGAATGCATCAGTTTTTCTACAGTAAGCTACTGTTGTCTTATTGAGTTCAACAAAAGTCAACTAGCTAGCAAATCTTCAACAAAAATATACTGTATTATAAGGAAGTATGATGAAGATATTGCTCCTTTCTTTTCCCATAATATAATACATAGTAAGTATACAATTCAAAATAAAACTATTAGGTTTTAGTAACAGAAAATTAATTTTTTTTAAAAAATGAAAGAAAACTCATAATTACATTTATCTCTCATTTCCTGTTTCCTGCTTCACTTCATGTTCGGGAGCAAAGTCCATTTTCTTGTTATTTGATTCATTTTCGTGTTATTATTTTTTTTCCCCTGCAGCTAAGAAATCCTTTAAGAGAAACGTATCACTTCCTGTCATTACTTCATTTCGTCATGCACAGACCTTTTGGTTTAGCACTTTAACAGTACATTGTATATTGTTATTCATCTTAACTGTTTTCTGGATTTATTTATTTATTTTTACGCCATTTCCAGAGGATATGAACGATCTACTTCCTCAGTCCTAAATCCACTTCTTGTTGAATTAAATTGTTATTGTTGTATATCGTATATCATTATTAAATTGTGTAGTTAGTGACAGGACTCAGATGTGTACATTCATTTTTTACAAATATGGCTTGATTTGGATGTGGTAACCTAGTGGTTAGGTTGTTGGATTACCAATCAGAAGGTTTTGAGTTCTAATCCCAGTTCCACCAAGCGGCCACCACTGGGCCCCTGAGCAAGGCCCTTAACCCTCAATTGCTGAGTTGTATAAAATATAAATAAAAATGTAAGTCCCTCTGGATAAGGGAATCTGACAAATTTTGTAAATGTAAATATTATGCAGGTGTAAAGACATATGTAGGCGATACCACAAGAGATCATGTCATCTGTGGCCGTGAGTCCAAGACAGCAAAAGGAGTGATGGTTAACTCTCACTGGGTGTCAATCACACTGACACCGGTTGTTCACCGGGTGTCTTTGGGCTCGTGTATTCGGGATACAGCATGTGCAGCAATTTGAAAAAAATATTTAAATAAAAGATGTTTTTGGCTGGCTTCGCATGTCTCAGAGGAAGCACGTGTTAGCCATCATCCTCTCCGTATGGTAGCTGTTGAATGAGAGGGAAGATCTGGAAGATATGTAGGAAATGGCCAAGCACAAATTAAAGAGAAAACAGTGGAAAGTAATTGAAAGGAAATAAATGACCAGAAATGAGCAGGAATAGAAAGCAAAGCTATGAAACTTCACTACAAAGGAACACAAGGAACAAAACAATCAAGATTAAAACTAGGAACAGGTGTACAGTACATATAGAGGAAATAAACCAGTCGCAGAGAAAAAAGCAAAACTAAAAAAAAGCATGTCACAATAAGAGGATCTGTGATAGATTTAATGAAAAAAAATAAATCCAAAACTGAAACAGTGCACTAAAAGATACTTAAGGATGCAATTAAGCTTTTTCATAGTCTTCACATAGACGTTTCATGATGAAGATTGTTTCCTAGTAACTGTTTCCTAGTTTCAATGCTGTAAGCCCTGGGCTTTGTGTTCTATACTGTACATTACCACGGGTAATTTCCTGCCTCAGTTAAATGCTATCTAATTGTAAATTCCTTTTTGAGATAAAATGTTTTTTGTTTTGTTTTGTTTTTTTAGAATGGAATTGATCCAGACCTCTTTCTCTTTGGTACAGAAATATGCTGAGGGTGAAAAGAGAGAGAGAGAGAAGGGGGGGAATAAACATATGAACGCCTGTCACAATGTTGTAAATGAAAAAGTATCCGGATGAAATGTGAGTTCGGCTAAACAATCTTGCTGTAAGCTACACAGTTAAAGTGGCAAAGCGGAGTCAGGACCACGAAGGCCTCCGGGACCGAATCACTGAGCAGGATGTAAATCTCATGCTGTCATAAGCTGTCACGCAGCACGGAGATATGACAGGAAGTGATGTGAGTGATGAAGGGTGACGTGAAACAAAAGTTCAACTATATGACATGGCAAGATTTTTGTGTATCTGTTTCTTCTATATTGTATGCTACAAAGCTGAAATATGTCTTTAACTTTTAAAATATTGTTACGTCATGTTCGGTTGGAGGAAATGGTTCTCCCTGTGTTGGTTGGTTTAATGAAAGAAAGAAAGAAAGAAAGAAAGAAAGAAAGAAAGAAAGAAAGAAAGAAAGAAAGAAAGTTAGATAGATAGATAGATAGATAGATAGATAGATAGATAGATAGATAAACTATAGATAGATAGATAGATAGATAGATAGATAGATAGATAGATAGATAGATAGATAGATAAACTATAGATAGATAGATAGATAGATAGATAGATAGATAGATAGATAGATAGATAGATAGATAAACTATAGATAGATAGATAGATAGATAGATAGATAGATAGATAGATAGATAGATAGATAGATAAACTATAGATAGATAGATAGATAGATAGATAGATAGATAGATAGATAGATAGATAGATAGATAGATAGATTGATTGATTGATTGATTGATTGATTGACTACTAAAAGGCCCCTAACCCTGAGTTGTGTAAATGTAAGTTGCCCTGGAGTCTGCCGAGTGTTATAAATTAAGTTAAATTTTAATCTTGAATTCTTTTCAATTCCTAGACATCTAGTCTGTTTTTCTGATCATCTCATAATGAACAATTAGATATTTTTAAATAGATTGTCCATATCATTAGTTTTGAAGATGTTTTTTTTTTTTTTTTATCTTGGTTCCAGATTACTTAATTCTATTTTTCTGCAGGTATTTTTCTCCCAGAAACTTTTCACTGCTCTTCCTGACTGAATTTCTCACACGTTATATTTAAACCCATATTGACAACATTGCCAGCCTGTCTGAAATAAACCTGCCGAATTGCAGAAATCCTCTTTTTTTTTATATAAAATATGTATTTAGAAGCAACAAGATTAGATAGTTAAGAAATTGCAGGTTTGTGGGTTTAACTTTCAGTGTTTAAAGTGTCAGAAAATCTCGTCAAGCAAACTTCTGAATTTCACTTGATTCTGTCTGAAACAGAGGTTTGGACTTAATGACGTTCCACATTAAAATATATACAGCCAGCTCTAGACTAATTCATGAGCTTCATGACAGAAAGTAAACATTACAAATAGTGAGTAAAATTTGACAATTCCACATGAAGTGTTTTTAAAAAATATATATTATTGCCTCAAAACGCCAGAATTATTAGCATAGGAAATTTTTATAAATGCAAAAAAAACTAGCATTTTTCAAAAATCAAAGATCATATTGCTCCCTTTGACCAAATCTCAGTTTACTGATCTGCACACGTCAGACATATATCGTGACCATTTTTTCTTCCCGGACCTACCTGATCCATCCTGACACCCTAGCAATGGTTTGAGTCTTGTTGCTTGGTGGTGCACATTGCTGGGGATAGATCTGTATGGACAGCCCGTGACTCATGGGATTACTGTAGATAGAGCCGCTTGGACACAATCACACTATCATTGAACTGCCATTACTTTGTTTCAGTGAACATTTGAAGACTTTTTAACAGGAAAGAATTAACGTTAAATCTGTAATAAACTCAGAAATGATGCTGACCTGTTAGTTCTTCAGGAGCTCTTGGTTGCTAAATTCCACTCAACTACAAACTGTTGTTGAAAAGATTATTTATGTTTACATTAATTAGAGTCCAGTGTCACCTAAATGAGGATGAGGTTCCTTTCTGAGTCTGGTTCCTCTCAAGGTTTCTTCCTCACATCATCTCAGGGAGTTTTTCTTCACCACTGTCACCTCAGGTTGTTCATTAAGGATAGATGTTAACTTAATTTTAAACTTTAAAATATTTATTTCCAATTCCATTTGTTTCCATGCTTCTGTAAATCAGCGTTGAGACAATGTGAATTGTTAAAAGTGCTAAACAAATAAAGTGAATTGAATATACTGTATATTAGTATTACAGCAGCATGCTATTTGAGTACATGTGATTTATTTTTTAGTATATATTTAAAACTTCATCACATTGGGCCATCCCAAAAAGAGATAATATTCAATTCAATTCCATTTTTTTTTTGGATAGCACTTTTAACAAAGGACATTGTTTCAAAGCACCTTTACAGAACATTTATATTTAAATTTTGTTTGTATTTATCCCCAATGTACAGTACAAGCCTGAGGTGTCTCATGCGACTGTGGTGAGGAAAAACTCCCTTAGATGGAAGAGGAAGAAACTTTGAGAGGACCAAGACTCAAAAGTGAAACTCATCCTCAAGTGGGTGACACTGGAGGGTGTGAATATAAACCAGAGAGTGTTATTATGAATAATGTCCTTTCTGTAGTCATATACAGTCAGTTGGAGTTGAGGAACCAGTGGCTCCTGACCAACTCGTAAATTAACTCAACATCTGAGTTTATTATAAATTTAACACAGATTCCTCCATGCTGATGCTCACTCCATTCAGATGCTCAATGATGGAGATACAGTATATAATATCTAAGACTCATTCATTCATAAAACATTTACAAAAACTTTCTTCTGTACTTTACATTTACTTTGAATCCATCAGTGTAAATGCAATATGATATTTTAAAAATGTAAGTGATGAAGTTAATGTTTTCAGGTGAAAAACTCCTTATTTTAAACTGTTAGAAGATAATATTAAAAGGTTGTTCAATTCTCTGAACGCTTGCTGGTCTACTGCATGAATAATGCATCATACATTAGACTGCTGAAGAATATTTTGTAATAACCAATATTTACTATTAGCTACAACTCAACTTAATAGCCTAGATAATTATTTTATCCTGGACTGATGTGAGTGAAACCTGACCTTAGCACAGAAAACAGGCTAATTTGGTCAAATATAGCTAATTGTGATGTAGAATAGATGCTAAAGTAAAAAGTAATATAACACTTGAATATAGTAACAAAATAGAATTGATTATAAGAATATATAGAATATATATTCTATATATATTCTATATAGATTATATAGAATTATTTTCCACCACTGTCCATCCCATAGCATTACCTTAAATGACTTCCTGGACATCAATTAGACCTTTATAGTAACTTACTAGGGGGCACGGTGGCTTAGTGGTTAGCACGTTCGCCTCACACCTCCAGGGTTGGGGTTCGATTCCTGCCTCCGCCTTGTGTGTGTGGAGTTTGCATGTTCTCCCCGTGCCTCGGGGGTTTCCTCCGGGTACTCCGGTTTCATCCCCCGGTCCAAAGACATGCATGGTAGGTTGATTGGCATCTCTGGAAAATTGTCTGTAGTGTGTGATTGCGTGAGTGAATGAGAGTGTGTGTGTGCCCTGCGATGGGTTGGCACTCCGTCCAGGGTGTATCCTGCCTTGATGCCCGATGACGCCTGAGATAGGCACAGACTCCCTGTGACCCGAGGTAGTTCGGATAAGCGGTAGAAAATGAGTGAGAGATGAGTAGTAACTTACTACAGCCTGCCAGGGGAAATATTTATCCTGCACAGTCAATAAAGGTACTGTATCAGCATTCAGCTGTGTGTCTCCAGACCTGGATTGGATTCAGATCTGTTCCTACTCTGATGTTTAATACGTGCCTGAGTTAATGTATGAGTGAGTGAGTAAGTGTGTGTGTGTGTGTGTGTGTGTGTGCGCACGTGCACGTGGGCACTGCGGTTACAACTCGGATGCTGTAAACTTCAAGTGCAGAAAGTAGATCAGTGTGTGAGTGTGTGTGTGTGTGTTTATTCTGATTGTGTAACAGAAATTTGTTTGAAATAAAAAGAGTTAAAGATATTTAATGAAATTTAACACTATGTTATATATACTCAATAAACTTTGTGTCAATGTGTCTTCAATTTTTTCCCTAGTGCTTTTGAATTCTTAAATCTGATTGGTCAGAAAGTGTTGATTCATTTTCTATAATATAACAGAAGTTCTAGCTATAATGCAAATTATATACAGTATGTATATTAATACTGTGACTGTAATACGTAATAGGTGTAGTAATAGTGCACGCACCTGTATAGGGACTTGTACAGACGATGCTCCACAGACTGAAGAGAAACCGAAGGAGTCTCCTGTGTAACAGCTAAAGGTTTTTACGTATAAAAAATATTTATAGAACATTTATTCTGTCGTTTTTATTACGCATTCACTGTCAAGGACATTTGATGTTTCTGTGGATAATCTACAGATATTCATCTCATTGCTTGTGTTATTTCAGTCTTTATCAACAGACACACACACACACACACACACACACACACACACACACACACACAGCTATTTCAACCAATATTAGGCTTTGTCTTGGTCCAATGAATTCTTTCAGATTGTGCTGATAAAAAACTGAGTACGGGAAGGTCATCTCTCTCTCTCTCTCTCTCTCTCTCTCTCTCTCTCTCTCTCTCTCTCTCTCATCTCTCTCTCACTCTCTCTCTCTCATTTGCATGCTCTCATTATCTTTCCCCTCTTCTTCTCTTTCCCAGCACAGTGTGTGATTTGGGATGATCAGGCTTAATGGGTGGAGGTCCTTAGCATCTTTCTGAAAGAGAGAGAGAGAGTGAGAGAGAGAGAGAGAGAGAGAGAGAGAGGACAGGGAAGACATTGCTCTCACACTACCTGACTCATTATTCAGCTGGCCTTGAGATGCTGTATTTATGTGCCTCATTTCCCCTTTAGTGTACTCAAGGCTGTTAGGATGTAATGAGCAAGTTTTTTTCACAGAGATCTTTTGACGTCATTACACTTGGGGCAGTGGTTAAGATGAAAATAGAGAGAAAGGCATGAATTTTTGGAGAGTGATACAGTGAGAGAGGAAACGACTAGAAGAGAGATCAGAGAGAAAGCGGTGACATTTCGACCTTGAAAGCTATAGCTAAAATATTCGACCTACACAGTGGCAGACGTTACACAGAACCCAGCAATGCTAGTAATGAAGTTTGGGTTCAGAGTTGAGTTGTGAGCTACTTTTTAAAGATTCAATACCTTAATACTTATATTAATAATTTAAGAGTGATTGTGTGTGTATGTGTTAAAAGCGCATGATTCTTATACAAAAAATAAAAGCGCCATGCTATTTTCTCTTTAAGATATTTTTGTTTGTAGCAAATAAGACTAAATCTCATGATTTCATAGCATTGATGTGAACACGAGTAACTCTCATTGCACGATCTAAATAAATAAACAAATAAATACATTTTTTAAAGTAACACAAGTCTTGGATTAAGTTTGTTTCATAAGTGGCTAAATAATAAGGGTGGAAGCCGTATTGTTAAATTAAAGCTTTAATGTTAAATAAACTCGCTGTGCTGTTATTTATGTTCATTATAACTGACACCGTTTATGCAATATAGCGATATATTATTATTTATTTATTTACTAGACTTTTCTTAGATAATTATGTTAATGCACGTCTTCTCGTTTATTTCTAATTGTATTATTTTAAAAAGTGTTTCTTGCTTTTATGTTACATCAGGTAGCATTTAACAGCAAAAGGAAAAAAAAATCTCTTCCTATCTATTAATGTCAGGTGGGTTTTTTTGATGAAAGAGAAGCAGGGCTTAGGCTTTCTATCCCCTTTACACCAGCTGAGCATGCTTACACTGCCGTTACAATGCTCATGTGCCAAAAAGTGAGGAAAACAAAGGACACACATTTCCACTGCATTCACAAAGCCACCTGCTGACCGGCGAGTAGATTGAGAGACGTAGCATGTAGGTATGTACTCTGAGTGTGTTGATAAGGGTTTATGCATCAGTTAAACATAGGCAATGATAAATAAAAAAAACTGTGAGTGAAATGAATACAGGACTTTAGCTTATCAGGATAGATTAGGGAATACTGGACAAACCATGTCCCGTGACTGTGGTGGGGTAACAGGGTGGGTGTTACAGCAGTTCTGCTATGTAATAGAGAACGTTTTCATGGCTTTACTGTTTCTTTGTTGGTTTGTTGCATTAATTTATACCTCTATTACATAAACATAATGACACACATGCACTAGAAACAATGAGTCAGCATTCCTATCCAGTTCTGAAACCAAAGGGGGAAAAAATGTCTGTTATAAATGTCCTTAATTTCAGAAGAGGATTTTCAGCAGGCTGAGTCAAACAGCTGCAGTGTTACACAACACCGAGAACAGCCTCCACCATCTCCATAAAGACAACCAGACTTTTATATAGAACATGAATCTCTGGTGTTAAAGGTCTCGGTTTTGGGGTGTGTATTATATATTAATACGATATACGATGATATAATCCTGATAATGTATGTAACAATACACTTTACTGAGATATTGTTGGTCATTTTTTTGTAAAAATGCTTTTTTGTTTGTTTTAGCAAGCTATAGGAAACTCTCGAATGTTATTTTTATCTAATATTTTATAATATTTTATCTATATAATAAGCATAACATAATACTATAAAAGTATCAGTGAAGGTTCATTTTTAAAATTGGACCACTACGTAATCACTAGAAGCTTAGCAATCAAATGTCTTCAAGTTCTGTGATGTTTTTGTCATATGAAACAAAAAACACCATGAGCATGAGATGTATGTTTTTTTTTAACATCCATCTTAAGATTTTTTTGTTTGTTTTATAAGATGTCACCTGATTTCGTTTGATCAGATTGACGATATTTTATTTTCATTCCTCTATATGCTGCAGCTTGTTTAAAATGGAACAAAATGTCCTTTCTCCAGAACCACATTGCAACACATAACAGTACACAAGACAACAGACAACAGTGTGAGGTGATTGCAGGACAGTAAATACGTAGAACAAAGCTATAAACACCAGCCCTAAAGGACACACCTCACACCACTATTCATCTCCGTCCACTGGCTTCCTACATCACATTCGAGGCCTTGATGCTCGTATGAAACCGCACCCTCAACCTCGACACCCTCTTCTGGAGGTTTATGGTCCTAAGTCGAGTGACACACAAGGTTCATTTCCAGAACCTTTCAACTGACAGTCTGTCAGTGGTGGAATGTGCTTCCAAATTCAATTCAGACAGCGGAATCCATCACTACAGTAAGTTCAAAAACATAGTGGACAGGTGGTAGGATTGCAAGTCTGGATGAATTGTAGAATCTCTTCTGCTGCTACGATTGAGAAAATGCCAATGAGGGGAATCCTGGCTGGGAAATGTAGGTGTAGTCGGGGCAAAAAAAAAGGAAAAAAATCCTGAACAGACATTTAGGTTGATGATATTGGCTAAGTCTGTTACCTAGTGAACCAATGTTAATGTATTCATCGATAGAGACTTTTGTACGTCACGTCTGCCAATTTATATGGCGTCTACCAATTTATTGGGCGTCTGCCAATTGCTGTAAATGTAAATGTAAAAAAAATACCTGAAGACCACTTTTCTTCCGCTAAAACTTAGCTATCCCCACCAAAAAATGATAAAATAATAAAAAAAAAAAATGCATTTACTCTAGGTCTTGCACCTCAACTCTGTGCACTTTACTTTTCTAGCACTCAATTAAAAATCTTGTTCAGTAGCTTTTCCATGCTTTAAATCTCAGAGTCCCTTTGAATCAAAGCATCTGCTAAATGAATAAACAATAATACAGTATACAGGACAATAAAACTACAGCAGATTGGCTGTAAATTATAAGATACACAGCAGTCTAGCAGCAATAGGTACTGTAAACACAAAACCTACAATATTAATGTTCCAGAAAATGCTGCAGCTTGCAAAGTGCAGTGTGCAAAGTGTTTGAGTCATACAGGGTTAGGTGTTGGACTAGCCCAAGAGAGTGTTGGGAGGAAGCAGGGGGATGAGTAATCCGACTGCCTCAGGGAAGAATCTGTTGCAGAGTCTGCTAGTGGTAGCACGGATGCTCCTGTACCCCCTGCCAGATGGCAAGAGGGTGAAGAGTCTATGGGATGGGTGAGTGGAGATGTCCACCATCACCATTAAAACCAGAAGATTATTTCTAATGTCCGGTCAGATGGAGTTTTCATAGCATCAAGCTTTCCCTGGTTCTAGGAACCACATTTTAAGAAACACTCACTCACTCACTCACTCATTTTCTACCGCTTATCTGAACTATTCTCGGGTCACGGGGAGCCTGTGCCTATCTCAGGCGTCATCGGGCATCAAGGCAGGATACGTGCCAACCCATCGCAGGGCACACATACACTCTCATTCACTCACGCACTAACACACTACAGTACGGACAATTATCCAGAGATGCCAATCATCCGGGGGAGGAAACCGGAGTACCCGGAGGAAACCCCCAAGGCACGGGGAGAACATGCAAACTCCACACACACAAGGCGGAGGCGGGAATCGAACCCCCAACCCTGGAGGTGTGAGGTGAACGTGCTAACCACTAAGCCACCGTGCCCCCCGGTTTTACGAAACACAAAGAGGTTAAAATATGAAATTTGGCAACATCACTAACACTAGATTCATGTCAATAGTAAAACCCTAACAGAAAAGTAAAACTCAGTGAGCCTTAACTCTACTTCCTAGACGCATCAGAGCATAATGATGATGAATTGTTAGACAGGCTGGAGCTGTGGAAGGTCTAGGTCCTTTAGGATAATTATAGTTTCTATGTGTTTTCTGCAGGTGAAATCCTGTCCACTCCAGATTTATTTTATTACATGAAGAGACCTCTTACAAAGTTACAATGAGATGGTATATGAGGTATAAGGTATTGGTAATGAGATGGATGTGCTTGAAATGACTTGCATAACTCTGGGATGTTTGGTTGTATCAGAGACAGTTTTAGTCATAAATCATGAGTCTTTATGCTGGTAAGCGCTGAAAACCCACTTTCGCACAGGTATGTTGTCGAGAAGGGCAGTAATGTTTTCAAAGTGCAATCTGCTAAGGCAGGATAATCTGCATGCAAAGCTATCCAGAAATCTGCTAGCGATTTTTGTGTAAACTCAATTTTCAAAGCGCCACTCGTACAGTAGAGATTTCAATGAGACTCTCTCACTCAGAAATGGTCAGGTGTGCTGTGGGGTGGCAGAGAATAGATGGCGAATCCAGTTGTTTGCATTGTCCGTCTCTGGAAAATACCATCATAAATATACCGGACATAATCCAGCAGCAGAGCCAAACCAGCTACATCAGTCGATTCGTCGATTTCTAAAGCGCAGAAATCGCTGGAATTTATGCGAAGCAAAAGTTGTTTTAAAACATCTTCTGCCATATCAGCGATGCAACGTGAAACTGTGTGTGAATTACACGCGATACGTAAAGATGTGCACTTACGCATGACACTTGAGTGGACACAGATTTTCATTTACCGCAGATGGGGTAATTTAATTGGATGTCATGAATTTGACCTTTTATGGCACTAACTGGCTACTTTGCTGTGAGTACGCTAGAGGGGACACGTCTTTATATTTAGTCTGAGAAATACATGTCTGCTTGAATATTAGGTGCTGTATAATTACATTAACAGTACACTTCAGCATTTTGTTCACGTACCCCCTCCGTCACGTGGCGTACCCTCGGGGGTATGCATACCCCAGTTTGGGAACCACTGCTCTAGGATTAGGAAATAAAGAGAATTAGTTCAAATTGAGGAGAAAGCCGGCTTAGCAATCGAGAGGAAATTCTCCAGCGTGGGCATTTTCAGACTCCCTGTAGGCCAAAGTGTGCAGCACTGCTGTCAGGTGTAGCTCAGAATGCATCCTGTTGAGCGGACATCGTATTGTAAGGTGAATAAGTGTGACTAATCCATTGTGCTCCGTAGGCAGGGGATTCAATTCTGTTAGCGAAAAGTGGTGTGTGTTTCTCACCAGGTGTTTGGAGTTCTTAAGTACTAAAATGGTCGATTGCTCGAGGGATGTTGTAGATTGGAGGTTAAAGAGCTTGTGAAGTCAAATCTCTTGTAAGTCTGCGTCGGTAAGCTTGGAGTTGGAGAACAAATCAAACAGGAAGGTATGAATGATGTTTTACAAATTTAGTGAAATATTAAGGAATTCTTTATGAGCAACTAACACACCAAAACATCAGCATGCAGATGTTAATGAATTAATTTTTTTAATTTTTTCTTACATGAATGGCATTTGAGGGGGCACAGTGGCTTAGTGGTTAGAACGTTCGCCTCACACCTCCAGGGTTGGGTGTTCAATTCCCATCTCCGCCTTGTGTGTGTGGAGTTTGCATGTTCTCCCCGTGCCTCGGGGGTTTCCTCCATGTGCTCCGGTTTCAAAGACATGCATGGTAGGTTGATTGGCATCTCTGGAAAATTGTCCGTAGTGTGTGATTGCATGAGTGAATGAGTGTGTGTGTGTGCCCTGTGATGGGTTGGCACTCCGTCCAGGGTGTATCCTGCCTTGATGCCCGATGACGCCTGAGATAGGCACAGGCTCCCCGTGACCCGAGGTAGTTCGGATAAGCGGTAGAAAATGAATGAATGAATGAATAATGGCATTTAATTTAATGGCACCCTTATCCAGTGCCACTTACATTTTTATCTCATTTTTTTGTAAAACTGAGCAATTGAAGGTCAAGGGCCTTGCTCAGGGGCCCAGCGATGGCAGCTTTGTGGACCTGGGATTTAAACTCACCATATTTATTGGTGATGAAAAAAATAAAATACTGTCTCTTCGGCAAACTATTTAAAAACATGAGCGAAATAAAACTTTATACTGCTATTGCATTTGTTCTGGAACTTCTCAGCCATATTAAACTCCCAACTCAACCAAAATCTTTTTGCACTACTGACAAGACAATAAATTATTGTAAGGCCCTGAGAGAATTTTGCCCTAGCTGTCAAATGAAAAATGGTGTTGGGATAGGGAAGCCCTGCGGCTCCGACTGCAAACTTTGTTGTGTTTTTAGCCCGGGGGATAGTGAGAGGACAAAAAAAGCACATACTGCATTAAATAAATTACGTACACGGACATTAAAGCTGTTAAATACATTTTATTGTTAATGGAACATTTGTGGACTAAATAAAATCTACACAAATTCCATTTTATGGCAAATGAATTTGAGATTTTTTGGCTTCTTCATTTTATACTGGATATTCAAGGTTAATGAGTGTGAGAGGATTTTTTTCTCTAGAGAAGTTTTCTAAACCATTAAAAAAAACATACACAAACATTTTATACACGAAATATCAAAATTCCAGCTAAACTGAAACTTTACTATTGCAAAGATTTCTTCAATCACAAAATTCTACCTTTAAAGGTCAGATCGCACCTTTAACCCGAGTCTTAGATACTAGACAATGTGCTGATGAAGAAAATGATTTAACATCCTGGCAGTTTTCAGCGCTACGCTGGTTTATTTTTTTCTAATAAGATAATCAGCGTATCTCACACTGTGTCTGAAATCACATCAGCGACTCTATTTGAGCTGGACATCTATTATTAATTTTGTTAGCGTTATATGTTGAATTTGAATGAGAAGGTAAAGCTGGAGACAGGGTGAAGAGAGAGTAATGGAGAGAGGATGAGAGATGTAATAAAAGGCGAGGTAGGGAGTCTTGCAGACAGAAAACTTTTCAGCAAAGTCATCAGAAAGGTTAGATTAAAAGTGGGCGAGTCTCCAGGCCATTTGTCAAACGGCTGTTCTGAGACTTATGAAAGGTTAACAGAGATATAATACAGATTATAGAATAGATGGTAAGGTAACAAATCCAAGACATTTGTGGGATGTGTTAGCCTAGTGGTTAAGGTGTTGGACTACTGATCGGAAGGTCATGAGTTCGACTCCCAGGTCCAACAGTCTGCCACTGCTGGGCCCCTGAGCAAGGCCCTTAACCCTCAATTGCTCAGTTGTATAAATTGAAATAAAAGTCACTCTGGATAAGGGAGACTGCAAAATGAGATTTGATCAGGAAAAAAATAACTTTCACGAGGCATCTAAAATGTTCCATATAATGCAAACACTCATATACGATCAGACGATGTTTAGTTTTGTATACTTTTTATATTGGAATTTTATTTACATACAGACCTGTGTGATAACTAAAAAATGATGCTAAAGGAAATTAAAGAATAAAATATTTTCAGTCATGCTAATATAGCAAAAATAATTCAAAGACAATGTGGTGTGATGAGGCCCAGCATGAAGAGACCACACACGGACGTCGACAATTTTTCTCTAACTGCAGTTTTAAAATCTTTTTAGAGTTACATTTAATGTTGTGGAATAGCCATTAAACAAATTTTTATAATAACTTACATATATTATAGCAGCTATAACCATTTCTTCAGCCTCTTTAAATGTATCTCTCTTAAAATGAATAAAAACAGACAAGCAAACAGAAAAATACAGATTGTCATCTTCTATCTGACCTGAAGACTTGTCCTTGATGAAGAACTTACCCGCCATGACAAATTGCTGACACTTTGATAGATAGAAACATCTTTTTTATTGGATTGCTATTAGCCTTAGATTATTGTGGCACAGATGCTATACAAATCCCTGCAATTGAGTTACTATAGAAAAAAATATAGGTTGTTGATCAGGGTTCAAGCCCCACCATTGCCAACCTGCTACTGTTGGGCCCTTGAGCAAGGCCCTTAACCCTCTCTTCTCCAGGGACGCTGTATCATGGCTAACCCTTCCCTCTGACCCCAACCTCCAAAGTTGGGATATGTGAAGAAAGAATTTCACAAAGCTGTAATGTAGCAATGACAAAATAAAGTCTTGTATAGACTGCTTCCTGCCTCCTGCCTCCTTCGACATTAACGTACACAACTCAGATGCTGTACTGCACCTTACTACCTTAAACTGTGAGCATTTACACCAGTCCACTTTTTGCACAACCTACACAAAGGTACAGTTAATATTTCTTCTTCACTGCATGTACATTTACATTTACATTTACAGCATTTGGCAGACTCTCTTATCCAGAGCGACGTACATAAGTGCTTAAATCGCTAACATTGAATACATTAATGCTGGATCACTAAGTTACATATTTAAGATACCATGAGTTTAAAACCTTTGTTCAAAGTTACAATGAAAAAGTGTCAAAGGTGTGTTTTTGTTTGTTTGTTTGTTTTTGTTTTTGTTTTTTTTTTTAAATGCAAAAGATAAGGAAAGAAGTGCTAGTTGAAGTGTTTCCTGAATAAGTAGGTCTTCAACCGCCGCTTGAAAATAGCCAGTGACTCAGCTGTCCGGATCTCTAGGGGAAGTTCGTTCCACCACCTTGGTGCCAGAACAGAGAAAAGTCTTGTAGTATACTTGCCTCTTACCCTGAGAGATGGTGGAACCAGTCGAGCAGTGCTGGTAGATCGGAGGGTGTGGGGTGCAGTGCGCGGAGTGATGAGGGCTTTGAGGTAAGAGGGAGCTGGTCTATTTTTGGCTTTGTAGGCCAGAATCAGTGTTTTGAATCTGATGCGTGCAGCTACCGGAAGCCAGTGGAGGGATCGCAGCAGCATGGTGGTGTGTGAGAACTTTGGCAGGTTGAAAACAAGCCGTGCAGCTGCATTTTGGATCATTTGCAGAGGACGGATTGCGTTCATAGGTAGACCTGCATGTAGCATTTGCATTTTATCATTTGCACTGGTTCAATTTTGCACATCCTGCACTATTATACAGTTACTCTTTCCTTCTTTCTTTCTTTGCTTTAAATGTCTTAGTTTCTAATATTTTTATGTTTATTCTCATAGTTTTCATAGGTTCTTAGGTAGATTCCTAGGTTCATTTTAGAGTCAAATTCCTTTTCCATGTAAAAACCCAGAGTACTTGGCAATAATTGTGACTCTGAGTCTAAAGTACATGTAAGTAATGTGTTATAAACACTTTAAAAAACTTTATTATTACAGTTTGTTTCCTCAATTCTTGTGTTGTATTTATTTTCCACTATTCCCATGTTAGTCTACTTATGGCTTATATTCTTAAGTGCTCCTGTAACTGGGTCAATAAATTCTCTTTCTTTCCATAAGGCGCGAATTATATATCGGCTGATGGATAAAATCAATATGTTCAGTCTGCAGAATGTAGACCACAGAAGAAGTGAAGTGACATTTAGTCTATGAAAGCCAGTGAGTGTGTCTTCAAATCCATATATCTTTAAGTAGTAATGGATGTGTGTGTGTGTGCGTGTGTGTGTTTATATTTTCATTTTATATACTGTTCAAGGCCACTAATATAGAGAATATTTTTTGAACTAGGTTGCTAGGTCAGAGTCATTAATATTTATAATATTCTTGACTACTAGATATGCCTTAGAGGAATATCTATCTATCTATCTATCTATCTATCTATCTATCTATCTATCTATCTATCTATCTATCTATCTATCTATCTATCTTTATCTAGCAATTTAGTTATCATTCATTTTCTTTAGTTGCTCTTGTCAAGCAATGTAGCCTCAATTTTCATACATTTGATGGAAATGGCTATTTTATAAGGCTCTGTAATAAACATTAAGACTCAATGACTAGATGTTGAGATTTCCTAACTGAGATTAACCTCTTAACCGCTGTTGTTAGCTAGTTCGAGTCACTTTTTACTACATAACCACTTTACTTAGTAAAACTCTTAGAACTTATAGTTAACAGATGCAATTGCATGTACATGGCCTAATAAATAAGGTGGTAAAAAACATAATGTATAAAATAATTTACATCTCAGAAACTCTGGGATCCGCTGGCAAATCTGACATCATTTATAATAATTCATCTCTCTACGGCTCATACGGTCGATTATCTCAGACAGTAATTTCAATTTCTGAAACGGGACTTGGAAAAATCTTCTACTCACAAATATAATGGGAGTCTAAACACCATTTTTTATCTAATCAGCTTTGCATTTCATTCTCCTCACAGTGAAACATGTCCAGAAGCACATCCGGGGTAATCAGACATACGATAATGGTGTGTCGTAGCTAGCGATTAGATCAAGAAAACAGTCCAATGTTCCTTTAATCGAAGCGGAAATCGAGTATCATGTTACGCTAAAGAGATAAACAATATGTTCGAGCCTTAATCACAGAGATAAAGAGGCTGTTTAATATTTATAATGCAGGTAAGTGATGTGTGATTAAACACTTGTGAGTCTTCCTGATGCCAAAGCCATTAACGTTGCATCAGACTAACACGGAGGAGGATGAGTCACTCAAACAGCCCACTTGTGTTTAAACTGTCAGGAGCATGAGGGATTCTGCTTATTACTCAATAATTTATGTGTGTGTGTTATAGTTGCGTGTGTTTGCTTCATTTTGCATTTAAGAAGTGTTTTGCTGTAGAAGAGACTTATCAATATGATGAGTGTGCAGGATGTTGCTGCATAAACATTAATTAGTGGGGTTTTCTTCACGTCAGTCAGTGGAGTTATGTATATAATTCCTATAGCTCTAACATTCGGGGCTTTAAGAATTTGTAGTTTAAATTGAATTTTTTAATTCAATTTCATTTCTATAGCATTTTTCACAAAGGATATTGTATCAAAGCAGCTTTACAGAACATAAGGTATAAAGTACAAAAAGTTCATTCATTCATTCATTCATCTTCTACCGCTTATCTGAACTACCTCGGGGAGCCTGTGCCTATCTCAGGCGTCATCGGGCATCAAGGCAGGATACACCCTGGACGGAGTGCCAACCCATCGCAGGGCACACACACACACTCATTCACTCACGCAATCACACACTAGGGACAATTTTCCAGAGATGCCAATCAACCTACCATGCATGTCTTTGGACCGGGGGAGGAAACCAGAGTACCCGGAGGAAACCCCCGAGGCACGGGGAGAACATGCAAACTCCACACACACAAAGTGGAGGCGGGAATCGAACCCCGACCCTGGAGGTGTGAGGCGAACGTGCTAACCACTAAGCCACCGTGCCCCTGTACAAAAAGTTCGAGATTAATATTAGACATATTTAAATGTGTTTGCATTTAACCCCAATGAAGAAGCCTGAGGTGACTGAGCGACTGTGGTGAGGAAAATCTCCCTAAGATGGAAGAGGAAGAAACATTGAGAGGAACCAGACTCAAAAGGGAACCTCATCTTCAATTAGGTGACACTGGCGGGTGCGATTATAAATTATTATATCGGAGAGTTTTATTAGGAATAATGTCCTTTCTACAGTGATATAGTCCAACAATTTTGTACTGATGAGAAGGTTTTTGTCCTCAAAGACCACATGGAGTTGGTAACTTCTCAATGTCTGAAATCTTCATCAAGCTGAATCCAGCAGGAGGTCTCTTGGTGCCTCGAGATCCTTGCAGAGTTGACCTTTTCTCACTGAAGGTCCAAAATCTTCATGAAGCGAAACACAACTTCTAGCCTACTAGTTCCCCGGGCACCACAGCATAAAATGGCTGCGCACTGCTCCGGGTGTGTGTTCACGGTGTGTGTGTTCGCTGCTGTGTGTGTGTGCACTTTGGATGGGTTAAATGCAGAGAACAAATTCTGAGTATGGGTCATCATACTTAGCTGTATGTCACGTCATAGATATCCATAGATACTAGGGGCAATATATTCATAAAAAAAGTAAATAAAAGAAATCACGCAAAGGTTTCTTTAATCTTCAAAGTAACTGGCAATATCAAACCCATTTCCTGCTCTCTGTGATGCTTGTTTATAAGCATCAAATATTTGAATGCATTTTCTTCAACCACTAAAATGTTGTGTAAGGTTATCAACAGAGGGAAAAACACACGTCTCACACTGAAATCCAAACTCATTATATATCAGACTTGCAGATATAAAATAATTCATATCTTTATACTGATTGAAAAGTTGTCCCATAAGTTTATTTCCATTCCACCAGTAGAACAGAAAATTATGGTACTGGTAAAAAGGAGTTCATTGCAGTGAATCAGTGTAGAGCTTTGTATATATTTAGCAGAGATAAAGTGAGGGAAATTAATCTGGACAGTTCATAGAAGAAAAAATTGCTAGATAGACTCAATATACTGTACACAAATAGGAATGAATAAACAGTGTGAATATATTAGCTTCATATATGTGCATATAAAATAAACAACTACTGTGTCACGGCAGCGTGACTGATTCTTCAAGCGCAGCTGATCCGAGACTTTGTGCTGATTGTAGCATTAAAAACAGTCAAAATCTCAGGATTTTAACGTCTATTGTTCATGCCATTAATTCTATTCTTTATTTGTAAAGAATTAAAAAAACAACTTGTAAGCTAAAAATAAAAAAATGGCAGATAGTCATTAAATTGTATTATTTATTCATTTGAAAGGTTTTAGGAGCAGAATGTACCTTGAAATTCATCACTGTTGTTTCAGAAAACCAATCAACATTTGTATTTTTTTTTTATTTATTTCATTTTGTAAACAATAATGAGAGTTTTATCAGTTCTGCCACACCTGATTCAGTTCACAAACAGCTTGTTAATTGCCTGAGCGAGTTGAATGAAGCAGGTCGGAGCATTGGGAATACTAATCTTGAATCGGTTCAAAAGCAGATGTGATCTCCGTCGTCCTCTTGTGTGGTCTAAATGTGAAAGATTAGATAATGACACATGAGACGGAGTCACCTAAAAGAAAATTCAAAAACAAAAGGGATAAATCTTTATGACTCCGCTTAGTCGTAGACGTGAAAATGTACAATTAGATGTAGAATTTAAAACGTATGATTCTTAAGCCCTATTCGGATGGGATTAGTTTTATGTGTGGACTTGGGGGTAAAGTAATTATTACCAGAGCTTCTCTGTGATTTTAGTCCCGTCCGAATGTGCCATCTCGGTAATCATTACGGACAATGTCGGTAAAGATTACGGCGACTTTTACCTTCTGTAAAAAGGTCCGGAAAAATCACCTCAGGTAATACTAATCCCGTCCGAATACAACCACTGTAAATATGTACGGTAAAATTCCGTCATTTCCTGTTTAAAAGTAGTTTTTGGCGCGTTTTGCAAGCATGGAGGCGCCATGTTGTTTGTTTGCGCACGTGATAACAGGAAGCAACGTCATACGCACATGACGACAAGAAGGTTACTGTGGTGCATAAAGCGAGTTACCCCTCCCACTTCTGCTAGTTTTACTGAGATGTCTTCTCCCGTGCGAATTGGCCAATTTATATTACAGACGTCCTGAGGTAAAATTGCATTACTCCACGTCCCCACGTAAAACTAATCCCGTCCGAATAGGGCTTTAGTCTACTAATCTGGTATTTTATTTGGCTTTTATTTTTTTATTTTTGTAATAAAATCAGCAGATCAAAAACATCCTAGATGTTCGGTATTTTAATGATTTTGCTCCAGTAAGTAATTGAAGTTTGCTGCATCGAGTGCTATGTGGAGTTTCATGTTGTTTCTTTATAGATTACTTAGCTAGCTAGCTAGTAAACTAGCTTGCTTTTTTTCATGAGATACGAGCAGAATTTTAGATATCTGAATTTCAATTTTCATGGCTGTTTTGAAAACAACTATTTTGTTTATTACTAGCATATATAGCTAGCTTAACACAGCATACCTCATTACACTATAATGTCTGGTTTGATTGGTACAAAAACATGGATATTCACTCACTCACTCATTTTCTACCGCTTATCCAAACTACCTCGGGTCACGGGGAGCCTGTGCCTATCTCAGGCGTCATCGGGCATCAAGGCAGGATACAACCTGGACGGAGTGCCAACCCATCGCAGGGCACACACACACACTCTCATTCACTCACGCAATCACACACTACGGACAATTTTTCCAGAGATGCCAATCAACCTACCATGCATGTCTTTGGACTGGGGGAGGAAACCGGAGTACCCGGAGGAAACCCCTGAGGCACGGGCAGAACATGCAAACTCCACACACACAAAGCGGAGGCAGGAATCGAACCCCAACCCTGGAGGTGTGAGACGAACGTGCTAACCACTAAGCCACCGAGCCCCTTAACATGGATATTATTATGTTATATAAAAAATGTTCTTCAGACATCCAAATACATTTAAACTGATGATATGATGTTGTAAATAAAGGTTCCTAAAACCAGACTGTTCAGCATATTGGGGATTGTTAGCTGGATCACAGGGTGAAAGGGCATTCTTGGGTCCATGGTTGCTTGTTCAGACTAAGTCATTATCCCTGCAGTGCTCACCTGAAGCAGTGAAAAGGTGTTCAGTGACTGAGTGTGATTAAATACAAAGGGGTGAAAAAGTTAATCTCTCAAAAGCGTACAGTGATTGAAGCGATTTGTCTTGTGTCCTGTCTCATGTGTTGAATAAGATGACACAAAAAAACTGTGTGCGCATGTGTATGTGTGTGTGTTTGTGTGTCCATGCCCTGACTCTGCCTCAATTCATGAAACAATAATGGCTTCAGTGCTGGTGTGGTCACCAGAACGGTTTGATTTTGTCCATGTGGCAGGTCTCGTGTGAACTGAGAGCAGCAACTATGCATTTTTAAGCAGGAAGGACAGCTGTAGCTGTGTGTGTGTGTGTGTGTGTGTGTGTGTGTGTGTGTGTGTGTGTTTACATTACCTTTACATCTAAAAGTGGCTAATCATATCAGTGAAATAAATGTGACTCATTCACCTAAGCCAATCAAACCCTGACAAGACGACATCTACTGTATGCAAAGGCAACAAGCCTATCGAATGCTCACACCTGCATGTTCAGTGTATCTCAAATGTAATAGTGCGGTTCACAAAGTTGGGTTCAGGGAACCACAGGGATCTGTGATGGTCTGTGATGTTTCAGCACTGGAAATTATAATTCATCGTCATGAAAGTTTTTATATTTCTTATTCAGCGCCTGTTTGACTTATTACTTGGGTTTAACGCAAACCTAAAAAATAAGAACGAATGTAAATAATGACAACTGTCTGTGGAAATCTGTGGAAAGTGAGAGATAAACAGAGTACACGAAGAATTTAAAGACATGTGCAGTTGTGTAACTTCTGTTTCTCCACTGACGAGTGAGCTGTTAATTCCAACCATGCAAAATAAATGTGCTGAATGAGTCCATATAATTATGGAGAGAAATTATCCTGTGATTACGCAGAAAAGAAGCTTAATTAAGAAGTGGTAATTATCTTGATTGTTAATAACGTGATACTATAAAACCCTCTGGTATTATTCCTTCTCTTCTCTTCTCTTCTCTTCTCTTCTCTTCTCTTCTCTTCTCTTCTCTTCTCTTCTCATCTCTTCTCTTCTCTTCTCTCCTTCACTATTCCTCTCACTGTTGTCTATTCTGCTACTCAGATATCAGTTCTTTACATTTTCTCTTCTTTTCTCTTCCTGCAGATGGAGGATATTATCGCTCGAATGCAGGACGAGAAGAACGGCATTCCCATTCGAACAGTGAAGAGTTTTTTGTCCAAGATTCCCAGTGTCTTTTCAGGTGCGTTGAAGATGATTAAAGCCTCGTGTTTAAGGTGTTATATGAGAAAGCCAGAGTTTTATTGTTATACATTTAAAAATAAATGCATGACACATGGAGGATGAAGATGACATTTTTGCTAGAATCTACAGAATTGTGGGAAGCCATTGAGGTGAAAAACATTACATATTTATGTTGTTTATCACACACCCTTATCCACAGTGACTTACATTTATTTCATTTATACAGCTTGAAGGTTAAGGGCTTTGCTCAAGGGCCCAGAAGTGGTAGCTGGGTGGTCTTCAGATTAAAAATCACACCTTACTGATCAATATTCCAACACCTTAACCACTGAGCTAACATATCCCTATATTCCAGGTTGTTTCGTATTTGGGTCAGAGTACTTGGACAGCCTTGGTACAAAACCCCTGGAGCAGAGAGAGTTAAGGGCCTTAAACAAGGGTCGAACGGAACTCCAATCTTCCGATCAACAACCCAGAGCCTTAACCATTTGAGCCACAGCTCAACAGTTCAGCATTTAACTTATGGTGACTTTTGTAGTTAACGTTAATATGGGAGACAGAGACATTTTAACTGGTGTGGCCACAGTTGCGACCTTCCACATAGGGATGTCTGATTAGTACAATATTACACTTTAATCCAACCTCGAAATCAAGAGCTGGAGTCATAGCATTGCAACCTGGATATACATTCATCAAATTAATAAAAGCGTATAGACTCTCACTCGTTTCCACTAAGTAAAAAGTTGGAGACCACGTATAGGGAGTGTATTAAGCTTTGGGTTCCACAATATTCATGACCATGACTTAGTATGTAGCTGCACCTTATAATAAAAAAAAATGTCACCTCAGTAGTTCTGTACTTTCAAATGAGAAACTAACAGTATGACTTACAGATTTTACTCAAGTTTTACTCCAAGCTTATTGCCATGCCTCATGCCTTATTGCCATGCCTCATGCCTTATTGCCATGCCTCATGCCTTATTGCCATGCCTCATGCCTTATTGCCATGCCTCATTTTAACATTGACACATAAAGGAGCTGCTGGATTTTAAAATGTTCTTAGCAATTACTTTACAAGTTAAATCCACTTGACTAGGTTTAATAACCGTCATGTTTTCAGTCTTTAGAAGCGAGCAGCTTTACAGAAATTACTAGGTTTAACATTTCTATTTCTATTTATTCCTAATGAGCAATCCCTTCCTTAGAGAATACAAGGAAGAAACTTTGAGAAGAACCAGATTCAAAAGGATGACACCAGAGAGTGTGATTATTATAATTAATGTCCACTTTACATCTAGTGGAGTTTGTAATCAGAAGCTTTTGAACAACCTATAAGTATGAGCATCAGTGTGAATTCTGAATTCATTATAGTTTTAACGTAAATTTTAATCAAATCAAATGTTTAATGGCACCGAAACAGAAATTCTCAGATTTGATTTGTTAGATTTGATTCATTTTCTATAAAAACTGCTCTCTCTGATAGTATTCTGTCTTATATTCAAATGTTTATATTTCTAGGTAGTTTCAAGGTTTTATTTGTCACATAAACAGTTATACACTGAATAAAATTTGCAGCTTTTGAAATGAAACCCGATCTTCTCCTCCGTACACTGTGCTAATAAATGACTCCAATATAAATGAGATAAAATAATAATAAAAAAATGTCTTTTAGAATGTGCAAAAAGTGATGCACAAAATGTTTAATATGTAATAAGATTTATTCGCTCATTCTAACACACATGCATATAAACAGTTATTCATTCAGAAGGTCTTGGAAGATGCTTCCCATAATTTAAATTGTCACTGATTATTTTCAGAACAGAATCACTCCTCACCCAAGACAAACCTCTCATCTCTAACAATTTCACATTGTTATAATAATAATAATACTAATATTAACAAAAACAACAACAACAACAACAACAACAATAATAATAATAATAAGGGGGGGCACGGTGGCTTCGTGGTTAGCACGTTTGCCTCACACCTCCAGGGTTGGGGTTCGATTCCAGCCTCCGCCATGTGTGTGTGGAGTTTGCATGTTCTCCCCGTGCCTCGGGGGTTTCCTCCCGGTACTCCGGTTTCCTCCCCGGTCCAAAGACATGCATGGTAGGTTGATTGGCATCTCTGGAAAATTGTCCGTAGTGTGTGATTGTGTGAGTGAATGAGAGTGTTGATCTCCATCAGCACTGTACGTTTATATGTACATGGTGCATAGCTGCTTATTTAGTTTATATAAGCAGAATAAAGCTCAAAATCTATAAACATGTTAATTTTTCTAATTCTGCGGTTTCACTAGTGGTAAGATGCCTGAAGAATCAGGAGACTAAGATCAGTTGTAGAATCAAAGAGAGTTTATTATCACACAAAGACAGTTTAGACAATCCATCCATAATCTAATCATAAGAACACACTCCAGACTGTTTAGATAAGGCTCAAGGCTAAAATAAGAGATAAACATGAACAATGTTTACATCATGAGAAAGCAAACATGACATTATCTTCAGTTATTAAATCTTGACTCTTTCATCACATAATCATGATAAATAGTAATAAATGTATAAATTTTACACGTCCTAACAGTCAATCCTGCAGACTGCTGGTGTATAGTATAGAAGTGGTATAATGGGATGCAGAATCTCAAACCAGACCCAAAAACATGACAGTGACTTTAATTTATCCAAATGGCCTGCGAGAGACTGCCAACAGGAGCCTTGTTCCAAGAGCACCGCTGCTCATGATATCTGATTTGTTACCAGATAATCCTTGCTATTAATTTGCCTTTCTTTTTTTCTTACCTTGTGTTTTTGTGTTCTCATCTGCTAGCTGTCCTCTTCATTAGCGTGGCTAGTTAGTGGCTCCAGTGTGGGTCTACTCGTCGCCTCTTCATTAGCACCCATCGTTCTGGGTGAGCTGGGTTTATTTGACCGCATCTTGACCCCAGGACTGTGACTTTATTTTACTCTGTTAGAGACACAATCAACCAAAATCCTAGAAACTTTATCCTGACTTTATAAATCAGGTAGCAAAACACCTCTGTCTAGCGGATGTGCTAGCATTTCGGTGCAGGATCTCAATTATTTAGAGCATTTTTGCAGCAGATTAATATCATCTGGTAGAGTGTAAACAGATCCTGGCTATCGTAATGAAGAGGGGACGGAGTGGCCACACATGGAGCAGGCTGAGAGCACATCAAACCCATTAAATAATCACGCTAATGAAGAGTGCCGCTAGCAGGGGAGACAACAGGGTGAGGCTGCTCGC